>NW_020884883.1:8662183-8763811 GCF_003945725.1 Corapipo altera | reverse complement strand
CCGCGGCACCAGTTCGCCCCGGGCTCTGCGCGCAGCCCCAGCGCGGCTGGAGGTGCCCAGTGCCGGGTGCTCGGGGTGGAAGGGGGGGCGGCGGCAGCGGAGATCGCTTGGAGCGGCCGCTGGAAGCGAGCGCAGCCGCCTCCCGGCACCTCCACCCCGCCCTTCCCTCGCAGCAGGGCGGTGGGACAAGACCTCTGCCACCCACAGTGCCCCCATCCTCCGCCGAAAGTCGCGGTACAGGTGCCGTCGGCTGAGTTTGTGGGCGGGTGCCATCCCACTGGCTGGAGACAGGTTCTCACCGTTCGCTCACCGTTCCGTGCAAGACGTGGACTTGCAGAGCCTCTCCGCATACCCCACCACAAAATGGAGGGTATTTAGGGACTGATGTTAATCTGCTTCCTGAGGGAGGTAATTGTAAGCATTGCTCAGAAATACGGCCTGCAGCACAAAGAAGTGAATCTTCCTCTTAGGGTATTCCTCCCCATCCCCCAGCTCCTGCCCAGAACATTTTCAAGTCAAAAATATATGGAGAATTCAATGTAGTTGCCACTGTGCCTTATCGGTAGCTTTCACTCTGCCTCCCCTTGTAGGAGACTCCTGTGAGCACATTCAGTGCTGTCGTGAGATAAGAACTGAATAGAGCTGAAATCAAGGACACACCAGGAAAAAGATACTAAAAGATTTTAGCGACAAAACTTGGGAAGCAAGGGAGTGTGGTGGTAGGGGTGAACAAACAGAAAAACTCCACCACCACCAAAGCAGCAGTTTTTCAAAGCTTATCTCTGCATTAAATCGAACAGATTTTCATATGACAGGGAAAAAAAAACCACACAAAACCCCCCAAACAAACATAAAACAAACAAACCCAAAACAACAAACAAAAAACCAAACCAAAATTAAATAAAAAAAAAAAGAAAAAAACCAAACCACCCAAACCTTGAATACATGTACTCCAAAGCTTGAATACATTGAAACTAGATACACTGATGCAAAGAGAAGAAAATATTACAGAGATTAAAATGTTTCTCAACAATAGCCACTTTCTCCAAGACCTTTCAAAAATAGGTGAACAGTTTTGCCACCTTAAGAAGAAAAAAATAGAAGCATTAGCCCAAGGCAAAGAACAAGCTTGGAAAATAAAGAACCTGAACAGTTAAAACTAGAAGCAACTTGACCAGAAACATATAATGGGAAACTCTATACAACCACCATTGCTGCCAACTTCACCTGCTTGAAGTTGAGTTTTCCTCGCACAGCATGATTACTTGTGAGTAATCCCCTTGATTTCCGGGCAAACCCTTCCCTGTGCAAGCATTTTGCAAACGTAAGCATGGCTGGATGCAAGGATGGGGCTGTGGCTCCTGCCACACCTCTCCTGTTGCTCTGCCAGGATTCAACAATTATTGGGAACACACAACAAGAACCAAATGAAGTGTTGCTATCATTTATACCCAACTTCTTTCGTCAAGAATTGCACCCTTCCAGCTGCAACTGCATACAGGATGGTGCAATCCAGGTAGCCAACCAGAGAAATGCCACCAAGATTTCAGATGATTTAGAGTCCTAATGCTTGATAACGAACCATTCTTGAGTTACAGAAATCCCTTGGGAAATGAGGAAGAAGAGCTTTAGAAAGTTGTCAACTGCTCACAAAAAATGTGAGATGAAAAGAAGCTGCAGATTCATTCCTGCAATGAGTTTGTGAGGACTGCTGCTCCCCTCCCAGAAGGGCAACAGAGCTGGCAAACAATCTGGAAAATATGTCTTATGAGGAGCAGTTGAAGGAGGTGATGTTGTTTAGCCTGGAGAAAAGGAGGCTTGCAGGGGACCTTTTTGCTTTCTACAACTACCTGAAGCTAGGTAGCTAGGTGGGGCTCAGTCTCAGTCTCTTCACACAGGTAACAAGTGGGCAAGAAGAAATGGCTTCAAGTTGTGCTAGGGAAGGTTTAGATTGGATATTAGGAAAAATTTCTTCACAAAAAGCTTTGTCAAGCATTGGAACAGGCTGCTGTGGAAAGTGGTGGAGTCACTGTCCCTGGAGGTATTAAAAGACATGTAAATGTGGCACTTAGGGACATGAATTAGTGGTGGACTTGGCACTGTTAGATTAATTGTTTGATTCAATGATCTTAGAGGTCTTCTCCAACCTAAATGATTCTATGATTCTGTGAAGGCATTTGCAAAACTGGTCCCTCTGGCTTTTTTGAAGTTCTTCTTTTGTTGACGTGTTTGTTAAGTCCGTCTGTAATAATCCCATGCTGACCTAGTGTGGACTTTCACAAACTTAAATCCATAGCTGCTCTGGCATCTCACCTTTTGTTTGATCTTTCTTTGTGCCTTTCATTCTGTTTCCACAGTCAGGAGTGAGAAACAAAGATGGATTAAATTAGATTCATCTGCATCATTCCAACTATGCTGAATTTGAAGATAATGTGTGAAATTCCTCTGGCTGTCTGAGGTTTAATCATCAAGGGATTAGACAGAAACTAAAGCGTTTGAGGTATGTGGCATGCTGCTAGTTTTAAAATTTCTTCCATAATAATGTAAGCTTCATAAGGCTATTGCTAATCTTGAATTATTATCTGTCTTCCTGTGGTTTGCCATGATTAACTTGAGGAAGAGATTAAAGCAATATTTACCTTTTTTGAGAAGCTTATCAACTTGACCTGGGCAGCCCAGCACCAAAAAGCAAAGGAAGATACTGCCGGCAAGGATTAAGGATTCAGCCCAATTTTTTCCCTGTTGGTCTTCTGATGTCTGTCATGATTGTTGAGATGGAAATGCTGGTGGTGTCCTTGATGGCAGCCAATTGCTCCAGATGTGTTCAGACTGGGAGTCTGGCAGAAAGACTGTGTGGGTCAGACAGGTTCCGATCTGCCTCTCCCAGAAGAGCCAGGACTTGCCTCCACTGCAAACAGTGACAGCAAAAGCATGTCTTCTGTCTTTGAGCTGGGGACATGGTCATCCTGGTCACACTGTCATCCTGGAGGTGGAAGGCACACACATCCCCAGGGGAAGCTACTGGTCAGCAGTTTAGCCTGGAAAAGAGCTCTGGCCTGGCTGGGCCATTTGCAGAACAACCTTGAAGGAGGGGTTGGAGGAACAGCCCTGTCACTCCCTCCACCATTGAGCTTCCTCACAATGTACATTTGACAGAAGAAAGCAATTTTTTGAAAGACAATGTAATTATACTTTTTAAATCCTCTTTTAATCTTGCTTTTGGAAATCCTTCAAGTGTCAGGAATCACTTTAGAGAAATTCGAATGAGAACAGTAATGGAGAAATGAGCCAGTGTTATTTACCTGTGATAAAACTGGTTGGCAGGTACTTGGGGAAATAAGAGGGAAAATTGTTTCTGTTTTCTTTGATAAATTTTGTATTCCAGTAATAAACCTCTAGATGCTCATCTATAAAGCCTCCTATTTTTTGCTACCACTTGCTGGGCCTTGAATCTTTGTCTGCATCAGTTTAACCCCTCTTTGTGCTCCTTTGCATTTCCAGGTTGCACTTAACAGGCAAACATAACTTGGGAAATGCCAGCTGCACACATGGCTCTTGCCTGCAGTGTGGGCAAGCAGCATGGCCTGAACAGACAGACCTAGTATGTAATGTAGTACCAAAACAAATGTGCCAAGTAGTTTTGCCAGTCATCTGGATCACAGAGACTGGAAGTGGAAAAGAGCAGGTAGGTTTTTACAATGCATTTTCCTGCCAAAGCAGGATTGTTCCCTGCAGTCTTTTCTAGTGTACTTCCCTGGCCTGTTTTAAATGACCTTGTAGGATGGGGAGAAATGGGAGGGGGGAAATCTGCTAGTTACCTCTGAAGTATCTTTGTCTATTTTGAATAATATAATGTGGAGCAAGGGCAAATGAGTGCTCAGAGAATTTAGCTACAACACAATAATAATGTAATTTTTTGCATGCTTTTTCATCTCCAACCTACATGCTATGCCTGCTACTGTGCCAGTAACATCAGATAGATTAAAAAAAAAGTAACAAAAATTGTGTCAATAATCCATCTTTGCATGATTGCTCTTCTTTTTCTTAGCAGGAGATTGTCTTGGGTGCTTTCTTTCCCTGAGAGGAAAAATAAATGGTAAGAGCTGTGATGATTGGCAGCAAGCCTGAGAACAGCAGATGTGAGCCTGCACAGCTGGACAAATAAAAAATGCACTTTCTACCTACATTTTTATTAAGGTTGCCCCAGGGACACCCCAGTGCCTAGGAGGCCTTAGCATATGAACAGTCAAAGCCATCAGGCATATTTACATATATGAGAACACTTGGTGTTCTTTTCAAAGTCAAAGAGAGCAACAATTAGAGTAACATAAAGGAAAATTGGCTGCGTGGTTTTTCTCTCCTGTAATAGAAAGACCGAGGGTGGAAATATTTAAAAAAATTAGGTTTGACAGAGGTGAAGAATTTATGAATTAAACTGGCGCATTTTCATTTCATTTAATGTTGAGTACCAGTTTATTACATGGAAATTTAAAAAGGACCTCCCAGGCTGCAGTTGCTGTATCAGATGCTAAAGTTAGATGGTTTAGATAAGATTTTTGTATGAAATTTTCTTACACAAAAAAGGAAAAATCTTGCCAAACAGGGAAAATTTAAAAGCCTCATTTCTCTCTATGGTGCTTTACTGCAGTTTTTCACTCTGAGATTTGCCACAGTGTTTGCTGAGATTTATTATCAAACAAATTTTGGTGCCTGGGCATTTTAGCTGTATCTAGTAACAAAAAAAAAATATGGAATTTCCTACACTCCATAGCCTGCACATGCTTATTTCCAGTTGCATTTACCAACAATCCTGTTCTCCCGCAGGGTCTCCACACAAAGATACCCACCTTCAGGGTAGAGCAGCAGGGCCTTGAGTGTCTGCCAGTGATCCTGTGGCATTCCCACCTGGGCTTGGCTTTCCCACTCAGGCTATTTCCTCATGCTGGCAGCCTCAGCAATTTCAAAACAGAAATTTGTCTGAGCAGAAAATAACAGGGAGCTCTTGAAATGGATGAGGTCCCACAGAGTAAAGTAGCCATTGAAAAACTGTCATATCTATGAGATCTAACAGAGTGAACTCTGGTTTTGTGGTCCAACATGGCAAATTTATGCTGAGAGAGCTGGAATAGAGTAAGAAAACTCAAGTGTTTCTATGGAGCAGAAAATATCAATGCTGTTACTTGTTGCTATTCTGAACCACGACAGGAGAATGGAAAAGTCAGAAATTAAGTATGAAAACATACTGGTGTGTCTAAATGAAAATCAATGTTTGAGCTTGGTATTACAAAAGCTTTAAAAGGCAAAACAAAACAAAGTATTTTTGTTCAATCAGGGCAATGAAAAATAATACACTAAACCTGGTATTTCCCCACAGCAACTTTCAGTTTTGCATGAGGAATTAGCTGAGGCATCAGCTAAGGCATCAGCTGAGACTGCTTTTTTTCATATGGCTAAACAAAAGAGGAAAAGAAAGAAACTTGACAATGCTTTCTGGGATATTGGAGCCAACAAGATGCTAATGTAGTGCTCTTCTAGCCTGCATGCTCTGGGATGCCTTCCAGAGCCCTGCAAAAGCCAGAGGATTCCACACACGAGCATCAGGATGCCACTGCCCCAGCACACTGGGGTTAATGGTCCTTGCATCATATTTGCACTTCTCATCCAGGGCTCAAACCTTCCTGCTGGGACATCCATGTCTTCATGCTGCTCCCATCTGCATAAATCCACCCTGAAATACTTAATACTGAAATTCATTTCCATACTTAAAGTGAACTTATAGAAAGATGGGGACAGACTTTTTAGCAGAGCCTGCTGTGATAGGACATGGGGTAATGATTTTAAACTAAAAGAGGGCATATCCAGACTAGATATAAGGAAGAAATGTTTTATAGTGAGGGTGGTGAGACACTGGAACAGGTTTCTCAGAGAGGTGGTGGATACCCCATCCCTGGAAACTTTCAAGATCAGGTTGAATGGGGCTCTGAGCAACCTGATCTAGTTGAAGATGTCCCTGCTCATTGCAGGGGGTTTGACTACATGACTTTTAAAGGTCCCTTCAAATCCAAACCATTCTGTGCTTCTGTGAAAACAGACGGCCTCATAAAGCAGCATTTCTTGTGGGATCAAGGTCTCCCTCTCAGTACCTGAAGGCACAGCCATGTGGATCATTCAGTGCAATTTGGAGAAAGTCAGTTTAATTTTGGCACTGGTGGTGGAGCAGTCTTGTATTGCTCCTGTTAGTAATTAAGAGAAAGCAAATCTCGGGGGAGGACACTGAAAGTATTAATTAACAACACTTTCAATGAGAAAAAAATTAGTAATTTTGAAAATGTTGGTTTATGCCTGAAGAAAATACTTAAATAGGGTAATCACGTTGTTGAGCATTTGACAGATGCACACTAATAAGTAAATGGGGATATTGATTACACATTTAAATAATCACCAGATCATCCATGCTGTTGCAGGAATGTCCCAATTATCCTGCCCCAAGCTTTGATTTCAAGTAGTGAAAACCACACTTAATTCCAAGCATTCAGACAACTACATTTCACTCACTGGCCTGGAAAATCCATGTGTATTTCCCATCAGCTGAAATGGCATGACTTATTCCGTGGGCAGGCTACTTTCTAGCTTTGCTAAGCATCCTGTGCTATCTTTGCTACAGCACTATCAAAACATGCATTATTTTTATAAAATCAAGGGAGAGATGGGCAGCAACTCTGCAACTAAAAAGACTCACAGTTTTCATGGATGTTGGATCACCTTTTATCACAACACAAACCATGAGGCATTTTGCTTCAAGCAGAGGATTTTTCCCTCCAAACAGACAGTAGTCCAATAAAAGAGCCCACTAGCAGGATCCTGGACAACATGTGACACTGTGTTCTCATCAGCATCCCGCGGGTGTTCTGGCGAGGTACCTGGTGCTGGAAGCACCCGCTGGTGTGGCTGCACCCAGCTGTTCTGCCTGACAGCATCCAAAGGCACAGCTTAGTGAAGCCACAGCAGCTCCTCTGAACTCAGATTGCCATGCAAATACCACCAGATTCTTGGTATTGTCATGATACCAAGTATCCTGTTCTATACAAAATGATATCCAGGTGAGTAAGAGAAACCGAGTTATTTACTTCAAGCTGAGGGTATCTGAACACCATTTATTGTACCTGACAGAGACTTTAGAGACATCCCTTCACACTGACAGAGACTGAGAAATAATAAAGGGCACACGATGATTCCCTAAACCAGATGAATTCCTAAAAAACACTAGATTGGGTCGCCTTTTATGTAAGAGTTTTCAGCACTTAATAATTAATGTATAGGTTGGCTTCAACCATGCGAAGAGCATGTTTCTGCCCTTGTACACATGAACTCCCCAGAGTGACACAACTGCTGCTTTGCTTTGGGTTTGTGTCAGGAGCAACCACCCTTTATTGGCATATAGAATTTAATTTTTGGTAACAAAAAGGTAGGTAAACAAGTTACAGTAGCAGGGGTGGAAAGCAAAAGGAGGGACTCTGGAGCATTTGGGATCTTCCAATGTCTTTATCTCCTGGCTCCTTCTCATTATGTTTTTCTTTCATATCAGCAATGCATTTTTCCACTGGAAAAAAGGCTGTTTCTTTTGAGTCATCTCTGCAGGGAGTCTTCTGTAGTGGGGCTCTATCTGCCAGGCAGCAGTGACCACTGGCAGCCACGCCTTCTCCAAGGTAGGTCCTATCTCCTGGTGGTGGCATTGAAATAAAAACACAGACATCCTATTATTAGCCAAACTGTAGACAATTCCAGATGTGGAATTTGGTTTCTAAAATTACAGACTCGCCTAAGCCAGACCTGAACCAGTAAAATTCAGCTGTGTTTCCTCTGACTCATAACTGGTTTTTCAGAGAGGTTTTTAGCAAAAATTTTTCAGCAATTCCTCTGTTGTTGCCTGACTCATACTGAAACACCAAAATCATTATTAAAGCGGAATCATAGCAAAGGGGTGTGAATACATGTTATTTATCAGTTCAAAATGCTTTACAAACCATATTTTGCTATGAAGCGTGCTTTGTCCAATAATTAAATACAATATTATTTACAAAAGCAAAACAAAAATCTGTCATATAGGGCATAGAGGAAGTTAAGCACTTAAGAAACAGCAAATTTTAAATATAAGGTTAATTTATTGTTCAATAAACTTTCATTTACCCTTCTGAGACATGTAATATTTGTGTTCAGCATCCCACCCACTTTCAGTCTGAAGACCCTGTCCATGCCAGCAGGAAGGAGGATGCTCATCATGAAGTATGAGTTGTTCAGATGTCCCAGGATGAGCAGTGGTACAAAGCACATGGCTGTGAGCTTTGATTCCAGATCATGGGAGCAGAAATGTATGCAGGGGTGGGGGCAGAGGTGCCCCCACAGTCCCCCAACAGTGGAACATGATGGGAGAGAGGCTGGCTAGCAGGTCACTGAAGCCTCTGCTCTTGAGGAAAGATTCCAAACCTGTTGTAGTTTCTATTGTGGGTGATCCACTGCAGGAGGGTCATGAAGGCATTAGTCCACCACTCTTCGTGGGTTTCCAGCTAGGAAGCAATAGCCCTTTGCCTGATGAAATACCATGCTTGGGAAGGACCTGGGCCCCAGCTGTAATGGGAGCCCAGCTAACCCACCCTGGGCTTTGCAGCGTCATAAAGCTCAGAGGCCTGTGAAAGTGGACCTCAAAGGTGGGTTTTGTGAAAAAAAAAATCTGCAACAATGATTTCTTTGCTTTTTAAATTAAATCTCAAACTGTTGCTGCAGAAGAAGGGACTGAAAAAAACCCCTGAAGTCTGGGAGCTCATATTTACCTTCTCACCAGCCCTGAAGATACTTAATTTGAATGTTGCTTCGTCTCCTGTCTCCCTCATGTATCATCACTAATTAAAGTACACACTCTGCACTTACCCAAAGGAGGATGTGGGAGGCAGAAGAGGCTCAATCTCATTTTCTGCTGCTGTATTGACTCTGCAGAGCCAAACACAGGGGAACGGGGGTCCTGCTCAGAGCCTGGTGGCTGCAGCACAGACCTTTTCCTCCTCTGTGGTGAAGGAAAATCCCCAGTATGTGAATGGCAGCCTCCATGGGAAAGGGTTCAGAGAAAGAAGGGGCTGTGACTCCCTGAGCAAATGGGCTGAGCATAGTGAGGGCAGGAGTGACACCCCAGTGTGAGTGCTTCTCCCCACACACTTGCTCTGAAGACTGCTCAGGCTCCAGCTGAGGAAGCCAGAGGAGCTGTGCCAGCAGCAGCCTCACAGGTCTGTGTTTTGGTGCCTCCATGCCCTCCACATATGCCTCCAACTCAAGTGAAATTCAAACAAAGCCTTACAGCTTTATTTGAACACATCTTCCCCAGCCTGCATCCCAGAGAAACACCCCTCTCACATGTCCCACAGAGCCCGGCCATTCCCAAATGCACATCCACTTGCTCTCAGCAACAAAATGAGATTGCTGACTTCTCCCCGGCTTCTGATTCCAGGCTAGAAGTCTGTCCTTTTCAGTCTTCCCACTGCACACTTGCTGCACTTCACCCCTACTCCAGCCAAAACGTGGGGGTGGTTTTGGCAGTGCTCAGCTCTGCAGCCACACTGGTCCCTGTGCTCACAGCAGCCCCAGCTGCTCCACAATGTTGCAGGTGGCATCAACCTGTAAAGGGAGACTTTAAAGCCTATGAATGCCAGGGAGGGAATAGAGACACTATTAGTCTCAGAAATTGTCTATGTCTCAAAAGATTCAAGATGGTGTCAGAGGAGGACACGCTGAACTCAGCGTGTTTAACATTTAGACAAAGTCTTTCCCTTGTCCCCCACTAGAACTAGAGTTCTAGTGCACGCTCTGCCCTATATGAGCGAAATGCATCCGTGTCCATAAAAGCTGTGGAAAAGCACTGCCGAGAACTTCCACAGCTCTGAATAATTAATTCACAGAACTATAAAAAGCTACAAGGGAATGAAATTTAGAAAAATCTAGTTTTAGGATAATTATAGGTCAAATCAGGAGAACACTTGGACCCAAGACAGATGCATTAGTAGGACAATCGAGCATAGTGGATCAAATTCAGACTCGACAGAACTGCATAGTCTTCTAAAGAGCTCCTCTCAAGGTGGATTCAGCCCAGGGAGAGAAAGCAGCCTGTGCAGATAATTTGATGAAGTGAGTAGAAATCTAAAATAGCACTTCTTAGTAGAGAAAACAAAAAGGAAAGAAGTAAAATTGTTTCAGGTTAGCATTCATGCCTGTTACGACCCACCCCAGAAAAAGGGAGGGGGGTAACCCAGGTTTTTATCAATAATTCCCTTGGGGTGGATTAGAGCGAAACGGCACTGAATAATCGGTGTCTGAAAACATATATTGATAAGGTTTATTTTAACAATTCTGTATCAACAGGCATGCTAGCATTTTGGGTGCTGTCATATAACAACGTGACATAGAGATAACCTTTGGGGGGGGGAAGAAAATGCATAGGGGAGAGAAAGGCAGGATAAGAGTAAGGGAGAGTAAGGGAAAGAAAAGCTGAGAGTGGACAGATGTGTATAGTCACTGCCCGCGGGGTCCAGTGATGAAACTTAGTAGTTGCAGCTTCCATGTCTGTCAGTTGAAGTGGTGGCCTTGATCTGCTGGGGGTGAAGGAGGAAAACCCCCACACTCCAAGAAGTTATGAGTTATTATATCCATGGTCAGTGTCACTGGTTATGCCTTGAGCCTCCAACCTCTCCTTGGGCCTGCGCAGAGTTTTTTGTGTCTGGCCTGGTTTCCGCCTTTCAAGATTAGCAGAGGGAGGGAGGGGCCCGATTGCTCATCAGAGGTATAATGCAAGTCAAAAGCCTGCAAACTTGGCTCTTTACTGGAGGGAGGGATGGGCCCAACTATCCATCCGAGGTATAATGCAAGTCAAAAGCCTGCAAAAGTCTCCTAGAATGCATAAATCATTAACCACTTCAGTCTCTGACAGTGCTCCAGGTGTAAATAGAGAGTGATATTTTCTGAAATGTTTTGTTATAATGCTAGTTTAACGTGCTTTCCTCTCACTCTGCCTCCACTGCCATGTCTACTGTGTTACCACTGGTTCTATAAAATTCTGGTTTGTTTGCAGACCTTATCACATGCAGGCTTTTTTCAAAGCTCCAGATGTTGGAATTCACGTGTTGGTTGCAGAGAGAGACCTTCATTTTCCTAATCAGTTGTAGTTCTAGTCCATATTTTTCATGGCAGGTTTGAAAACATATACCCTGAGCCCTGAGTCACCAGCAAGCAAACAGAGAAGTTTTATTCCATTTTCCCAAGTTTTAAGCCAGTCGTTACTGTGTCCAGTAAGATATTGAATCCTTGGGACGGCCCATTTAACTTGCCACTCTCAGATAGGGAGGTGTGAGACTTTTATAGTTTACCTATTAACACATGTAGTCAGGCTGTATACTGGGCATGTTTTAATTGAGTACTAGAGGAGCCAATGTTGTTGCTGATTTATGGAAAACATCAGGCAATCCTAGTGCCCTTGGCATCTCAGTGGGCTCCACAACGCTCAGCACAGGACTCCCCCACACAAACTCTGCCTTTACTTGTGTCTTTCTGGTGAAAGAACATACCCATGGAGAGGCAGAAGTTCATTACCTTTTTTTAGTAACAGTAACAGATCACCTGAGAATTCAGTTTTATGCAAGTCACAAGTGGCAGGTTACTCATAGACCAACAGGGAGATTATCACTACTTCAGAGGAGCTGTTTTAATGTCCAATATCCCATTTCAGTGTGACTCTCAGTGGCACGGGACCAGGCACTTCCAGACATTTCTGCTGCCCAAAAGCACATCTGAAATGGCAGAGGGATCTGTCTTGTATCAGCTTATGTTTGCACAAGCTCCCTGTTATGGAATCATTCATTACCAATATGAAGTTACTGGGTACAACCATAGCATGCTATCAAACAAGTGCTCTTTTTATAATAGTGAGCTATGATTTTCTACAGACTTCATTTATTAAGAGCATTGGCATCCTTCAAAGCAAAAGGCTCTCCTATATTCCATTGCCATTCCCTGAACATAAAATGTGTGTGAAAGGAAGTATGTGTTACAAGCAGATATCCTCTCCTTCATTTGCAAGTGCAGGAGCTGTTTGACATGAAAGGAAGCAATTGGAGAGAGGAAGCAATCATTACTGTATCGGTTGAAAATGCATCCAGCCTGCTGGGAGGGTTCTTTGCTGCAAGGGGAACAAAAGGCCATTTCTCCAAGACTCAGTTCTTTAAAGCTCTTAAGTGGGTGACAAATAAAGGATCACATATTTCTCTTGTGTCCAGGAATATTAGGGTCAATTGAAGAGAAGAGCACCTGGTAAGGGTGCAGGTGATGGAGAAATAGAGTGTATGCCTATTAGCCTACAGACAAAGCAAAGCAAGTGGGAGCTGCAGGCTGGACCAGGGCAGGATGATAATTCAAAGCAATGATGACAAGCTGGGGAATAGGCCTGGGAAAAGGATGTGGTTCAGTAGAGACACGTGTGAGGTAGGCAGGAACAATCAGCTGTGCAAACAGACTGGGTTCAGCTGCAGCAGCTCTGCCAAAAACAGAGCTGAGAGGGTGATTGCGGATTGCAGAGTGAACATGAATCTACAGTGTCGTGGTGTTGTGGAGAAGATAGATGTTTTTAGTCTGGATATAGGAGGAACAGAGTCCATACAATGGGAAATTACTCTTCCACACTAACCAGAATAATGTGCTCTGGCTCAAGGAGTGGAGCTTGCAGGGAGCCTAGCTGCCAAGCAGGGGTGGAAAACATCCTGAGAGCAGAGGCTG
Organism: Corapipo altera; assembly: GCF_003945725.1. NCBI lineage: Eukaryota > Metazoa > Chordata > Aves > Passeriformes > Pipridae > Corapipo > Corapipo altera. The sequence goes on along the minus strand of NW_020884883.1, from coordinate 8,751,004 downwards.
ACTGAATTGGGATTTAGCCTAAATATATACAGCCTGAAGAGAAACATAATCCTCCGTCTATGTAAAATGTTGTCTTAAATGGATGGGGATGTCCACAGTAAACAGGAGCAATGAGCTTAAATTAAAGCAAGTGTAAGTCAGAGTATGCATGGGAGAAAAAAGTCCTGCAGGTAAGGGTAGCAGTTAAGGGGATTGAAATTTCTGTCAAAACAGATCAGACAGGTTAGAGATTATAAAGTGGTAAAACCTGCCTTGAGGCTGGAGAAAAAATTAAATGAGCCGTTGTGAATCTTTCTAGCCCTGGTTTTCTGTGATTTATCAGAGGATTCACAGCTGCAGTTTCCCACGTTTTCAGTGTTTAAAAATGTAGCTCTACTGGCTAACACCACAGAGGAGATCATGGGCGAAAGTGGAAGCCCTCTTGTCTAAGCCCAGTGACACCTCACCAATTTTGGAGCAGAGCACCTGTGAAGTCTCCAGCAAGCTGTGCTCTGGTCTCCTCTGGAGCTGAGAAAGTAATGCTCATAGCTTTCCTCTCTGTTTTTGTGGAGCTAAAACATCAGCAACAAATTACAGATGGGTCAAAATAACAGCAGTGTGTCAGTCCAGCTTCCAGGTTGTTTAACCTTTTTCTCTCCCATCATCCCTTGTCAATCCAATGCCAAGCTGTTGACTTTTCTCAATCCCTTCTGCTTTTGTAGCAGAAATTATTCACAAATTGAAATTCACATGGCCTTTCAGGCACCCAGAAGCTACTATGAAAGTGTTGACTCAGTTCTGGTTTCTTCATTTGCTGTTTTTGAGGGAATCAGTAATGCTGCCCACTGACTAATAGAATGGTGAGTTACAGAGAGGACAAAGCCTGACTCTTCACCAATAGACACCAGAAAAGAACAAGGGACAGTGTTCAGAGATGCAGCAAGGGAATTATGGAAGACATTTCCATTGTGAGGGTAGATAGTCAAGCAGAGGAAAAGTTGCCCAAGGAAGCGGTGGTTTCTCCATCTTGGAGTTTCAAAACTCAATGGAATGAGACCACAGACAATCTCACCTAATTTTGAAGTTGACCATACTGTGATCAGAAGTGAGACTAAGATCCCAGAGGGCTGTCCCATGATGCCCATAGAGGTAAACCAGAAATTTCCTAAGTGACAGCAGAATTTCCCATTCTTCTTCATACCTAGAACACACTTTTCACTTATATTTGTCAGTGATGAAGGTGTGTCTCCACGCTGCCCCAGTCATGCCTAGTGCCACCAACCAGCTGACCCAGGACTTGCTGCTGAGTCTGTTCCACACCACATCTCACCTCTCATCTCTCCTTGGATCATTTCTCCTGCTGGACTCTGTCTGGAGACTGGTTGATAAGGACAAACACCTCATTTGCTCACTTTGTTTCATTATAACAGAATAGGTAAATACACCGATATGGTCTTTAAAATAAAATTAAAAAAAAGAAAAACGAACACCCTTTCTTTCATTGCTGTGCCACAGCAACATCGGAAACAACAATTTGTGCTAACTCTTCTCCCTTTCTCATGGCATTTGTTGGGTTTTTAGGGCCTGAGTAAATCCACTAAATGTCAACCAGAGAAGACACACCGTAGCAGTAATGGCTGTAATCAACGCAATCTCAAAATGCACTTTACAAGTACTGCAAAGCATTCTCGCTATCTGGAGAAGAAAAAAAAAGTGAAAATTATCAAGACTAACGTGTTACTCAGATCACAATGAATATCTTAAAGACCTGAAGGTAACTGCTCTTCCCAAGTCTCACACATATTTTTACACAGGCTTTGCTCACAACTGCACCAAACAGTATTTGTCTTCTCTGTATCTGCTGGATGTCTAGCTGTGATTACAGGTCACCAGGAAGGACAGAAGCCGTTTTGACTTTCAGAGCCAGGGTGATTTGGCAAAACAGGGCTACTGAGAGATGACTGTCTTGTAACCAAGCCAATTTTAGCACAGCTCTGGAAGCTCTATGCTGATGCAACCATGACAGTATACATAAGGAAACTATCCTGTATTCTTGCAACAATTCTCCACTTTTTAGCTAGAAAATAAATTTTCACGAGTGTTCTATTTCAGATATCTAAAGCCAAGACAATGTTTAAAATCAGCACAGAAACTTCTTGGTTAAAATGTTAAAAATCTGAACGTACCTTTACATCCACCATTATAAAGGGATATGCAAGGCTGACAGGGCTTCCATCCCTTCCATAGTGTGACTCTCCTGATAAGAGGGGTACTTAGTTGTAGGTGGTGCTAAAAGAGCCTTTCCGGGTGCTTGCATAGGGAAAGGATAGACGAGACAATCGATCTGCTTGGATTTAAAAAGACAGATTTATGAAGAATAATTGCCTTCTTACTTGGCAAAGAATGTGTATTGCCTCTAAGGGACTCACAGCTGTGTTCTGTTCTCATGGAGTTAACAGGGCTTAGGAAAAACATTTGATCTATTCTTCCCTCCTTAATTCAACATAGCTGAGAATCTCCCAGGATATTTCTATTTGAATTGTAGCTGGCTTTCCATTTCAGCGTGTTGGCAGTGAATATCTGTCACACTAATGGCATTTTCTACATGGAAAATATCATCAACACTTACAGTAGAAAGCAGCATATACATCACCCAAATGGCTGACTGTGTTGTAGGAAAAGCAAGATGGGCTACCTTTATCTTTGACTGTGAATGCAGGTTGCCTTGAGCAACATGAGCTTTGCAGCCAGATTCCCAGATTTTGTACCATTTCTGAGCTGGATTGACAGCTCTGGCATTAAGCTTCATTTAAAGCTAAGCCACAATTAAGTACAAAACAAATAGATCAGGCAGCAGTACCACTCATGTTCATAACAAGCTTTCAAACTTCATCCATCATTTCCTGCAACTCTGTGCAGAGATGTTGGGCTCTTACCTTTTAGAAAGACAAGATTTTTAATTTTTAAAGTTCATATTTGCTCACTGCTTGAACACAGCTGGAAAATCCCTGTATAACCTTCTTCCCAGGGAAGAGGAGGAGGCAAAATCCCCTGCAGGAGCTCCTGAAAAATGACCACAGAATTAAATGAGTAATACAAAAACCATGAGCCTAAAAGAAGAGAGAAAAGTAAATTTCAACTCCAAACTGAGGTGGTTTTTTTTCTTCTTCTTTTTTTTCCTTCTGGAGACACAATGCTGCTTCAATAGGCCTATGTTGATGCTATCAGCACTGAAACCAGCATTTATAGAAATATGATGCAGCCACCAGCAGAACCAGTTTGCAAACCCACTCAAGTGTTACCTATCTGCCCTAACTCAGACTTTGAAGCTCATAACTTATGTTCTTTCACTTATATGAAGAACCTGAGCTGAGTTATAGAATCATATTTTCAAGGTAGATCATTAATACTTGCAGAAAAGTCTGTCCCATGGAAACTGTGTCTTCAGGAAAGTGTTACTTAGACATGAATTCTAAGTTCTTTGGCTATGTTAAGCACTGAAAGTATGTTTCAAAGCTAATTTCTCTTGTGCAGACCTTTGCAAGACAAGAAAAAGCCTGCTGTGCTACACACAATATCTGTTAGGCTCTGCTGGATGTCGAGGGACCAAGACATTGCCCAAGCTCGTGTTAGGACCCAGGTACAAGCCAACTCCTCCATTTACTCTGCGGGAAGGAAACCCTTAGCTTGGTCCCAGCCTGGGGACTGAGGCTGCAGGGAACAGGGCCAAAGACATGTGCCTCATTTTAGTATCAGTCCAAGTGCAGGTGAAGCAGCACTCAATATGAAATTTACGATTATATATTTTTAACATTAGATTGTTATATTACATGTTTCTGCTAAATCCAGTATTTGAGAGTTTTGAAACCTACCCAGTTTTAAAAGTAAGACCCTGACGCATTTCTTTGTGTTGATGTTGTGATCAAAAAGGGCATCTTAGGCCATCTCAGGCCATCTCTGCCAGAAAACCATTGCCCTAGAGCAGCACTTTTCAGTCTTGTTTGACATATCCCTGCATTTCCCTGAGAGGCCACCCAAAGGTCTGCTTCATGACCTGCATATTGAATTTTTCCTGGCACTTACAGGATATACATATGCTAAAGGGATGCAGATCTCAAACAAAGCTTTGGGAAAAATTTCCAAATGAGTAAATTCAATTAATTGAGTTTGCTCTTGCAAAGTCATTAATTTTTTTCTAGCAGCTCTACAAACAAGCATTCAGTGACAATGGGATGGTTCATATTGGATCCCATCAAGGTGGTCAAACTTGGGATGTAATAGGAAGCACAGGGGAAGGTCCCTTCCCCGTACTAACGTCATGACTGCACTCAAGAGATCTCTGGGAGCCAGCAGCCCCCTGCTCAGGGGACCTATTGAGACTGCTGAGTGGTCTCCTGGCCCCTGTGCCCCAACAAGTGTGCACCTGATCTCCCTGCAAGACAAATCATCTTTCACAACAGCCTCCTCAGTTGGATTCAAGAGCACTGATCTCATATTGGAAATGTATTCCTCTTGCAAACATTACCTCCAACAAATATTTTGTGGAAATTCAAGGCTGCTTGTTCAAACCAAGCTTGCATCAGTCATTCACAACTGAAATACTGCTGCTCACATCTCCCTGGGACTGAATGGAAGCTCAAGGCAACACACACACACACACACACACACACAGCCTCCTTCCTTCATAACTTGGCTGCATCCCTCACTTTTCAACAGCCTTTCCCTTCTTCTGCTCCCAGCCAAGGTATCGCACTCAGTCTGTGCTCCAGCTGCAGGACTGTCACTTTGCTGTGATCAATGCCCTTGGCTACCTGCTAAGTTTGTTACCTGCTTGGTCCTTTCATTGCCATCTCTACCTGTACCCTGCTCAAATGCTGTCAACCCTTCGCAGTCCTTTCCTTGAGGAGCTTAGCAGACCCTTAACCCAGATGTCAATAAATGCAAGGGTTCACCATACAGAGGTGATTGAATCACTCCAGGTTTGTCATAGAAACACATAGAGCTCTATTTTCTGCTGTTGATGTTAATACAAAACATATTAAGCTCAGTATCTCCTCTCTCTTGTACTTCTGTCCCTTGAAGTGTCATGCATCCTGCGGTATGATGTGCTCTGCCAATCTGTCCCAGTTTTCTTGATGAAGCTTGGCAAAGCAATTCAATCCTTGGCTGATATTATGTAAGATATTAAAGTGTTCTGAAACATGTCTGCCAGTATTTTGAGAGTATTGTTCAAACATTATCAGTAGAGACTTGTCTGCTTAATGTCACAGCAGTGCTCCTCAGGGGTGGCTTGTCCCACAGAGTGATTGAGGAGGCTTTCCACTGAAATGGAAAAGCACTTTTCTGCTTCCCTCTGATGCACTGGCCCATTGTCTCTTGTGTGTATGGGGCACCTCACTTGCCTCTATGCTCCACTCCAAAACAGTCCCTACCCCAACTAGGCTGCTTCGATCTATTAATCCCTTCAAACTCAGCTAGTGGAGCAGAGAGCAAACCCTTACCTTCTGTGTAGGAAGAGTTTTACATTTTACTTGACATTATTTCTAGCCCATTTGCTGGGAAAGATGCTAAAGAAAGTCCCCCATCCTGAATTTGATCTTAGAAGATCATATGTTCTGTTCATTACAGACCCACCTTCCTCCCCACCATCTTATCTTGTTTCATATCCAGATAACCCTGTCTATCTTTACATCTGTTCCTCACTCACTAGTCTGCAGCATCTTCACCTGTTTTTCACAGCTTTGCCTTATGCATCCATATGCTTAAACTGCAACTGTAGCATTTCTTCATCCTTGGCTCCAATGCCCAATTACAAAGCAAGAGCTCCTGAGACTATGCTGGGCTGGAGCCTTAGGTCTGGAGATGAAATCATCCAAGAACTTACCCTCAGCATCATATGTCTAAAGAGTATGTGAAATAGTGGTTGGGTTTGTTTTTTTTTCAGAGGTTTATGTCTTGGCTAGATTTAGGTGAGAGGGAAAACTGAAAACTGACCCAGTGGCAAATCAAACCCTCCAACTGAGCTTCATTTCCTGCTCCAAACTGAGGCACTGCAGTTCAGGTTAAAGAGCTCCAAGAATCCTGACATAAGGAAATTAAACTGCTTTGTGTCAGACTTTTTCCAAATTTGCCAGATCAGATTTGCTGAAGCTTTCAAAGACACCAGCCCTGGGAAAGTCAGTATAATATGTAATCCACTTGTATCCAATCTTGCTTGACAAGTCAGAATCAACTGAGAACAGGACTTGAGAATGGAAATTGTTTAGTAATTATAAGTCTACAATGCTGTGCAACTTTAAATGTTCTGCTCCTCCAAGAGTCTGGAAACACAGAGAAAAGGTAACAAAATCCAAGTTACCACTAATAATCTTCATCTTTAATAGCATAAAAAAATTAGATACAAAACAAGGTTTATCTCATTAAGTGCCAGGAAAAAGTCAAGTTTTGTTGCCAGCAGTCATTTAAGCCCCTCCTAAACACCCAGTTTAAGCTTCTGAAAGACAAAAAATACAAGATTGAATTAGAAGCTGATGGAAGACCTTTCATGGTCATGTATTATAGCTCCAAAATCCTATGCTCAGTTACCCCAAAAAAGTAGTTCTCTGTGTTATCTTGCACCATGCTTCAAAACATGACATTTCTAAGTAATTTAGGCCTGTCATGTCTTTAGTTTACCCTCAATTAGAAGGGGGTTCTCATCTCAAATCGAAGACAAATTTTGTTCTCATTTGTTGATGGCAATTACATGTTTACCCAGCACTCAATGCAGCAGATACCCAAAATTTGCCCTCTGAGTGTTACAACAATATGAATCAACAATATTACTGCTCTATTACCGGCACAGCTTTTACCCAGCTCTTTCTTTCAATCTCCACGGTTCACAGAAGCAGGTGCCATTAGTCTCACTTCAGTAGCAGCAATAGCTGCAGTCTCTGGCTCCGTTCCCATCCCAACCCCAATGCCACAGGCTGCCCTTCCACACCAGTCCTCTTTCTGTTTGAACAGAGGTACTGGTCTATGGACAAGAGTGGGAGCTCTGTCTTCCACTTAGTGAGTACCTGCAGCTCCTTTTCAGAGGGGCCTGGGACACTAGTTTTTCTGTATTTGGGAATCTCCCCACCCATCTATGGTAAAATGAGAAAAAGAACAATGCCTCTGCATTAAGAATCTATTAGACTTTGTTTCAGCTTTTCATGCAAACCTTTCTCCTTGCAGATCACAAGTTACATTCCTAAATGCATGTACCTAAGCTAGCTCTGAAACTTTCTGCACAACACAGCCCCTAGGCAAGGCGACTTTATCCCACCCCCCACATCTTGAGCCACGTGCACTTTCTCCAGGTACTGTCACAGCCTTAGGAGAGGACTCTAGCACTGTAGAGACCCCTTTGCCACTCCACCTCCAAGACTTCATCTTTACCGACCTCACTGTGGCAAGTCAGGGTGTTACTCTCTCTGAGAATAAACCCCTGCAAACACCCACCTTCAAGCAGCCAAGCAGGCTCAGCTACAGATTGCCTCTTGCAGACCGTCATAGAGTTATAAAACTCACACAGCGTGACTGTAATAACTATATGGCAGATTAGACAGACCTTCCACTGCACAAAATTTTAACACAGTGAGCCAAAAAACATCTTCAGTCATTTACCACAAAGAATGACACAAACTTCAGAAAGAAAATACAACTACTAGTCTCAGTAACTCAGAAGAAGATATGCCCTTTCAAGACTCCAAAAATATATCTTCTCACATTATGTAAAATTAATTTCCGTATCAGACAAAGCCAAAGAATTATTAGGATGAAAGGTCACTTAAAATGATCTGTGTTACTGATTTTATCAGTCAGTACTTACAGCTTTAAAAAAGTCAATGCCATCTAATAGTGTCCATATTTCATCTGTTGAGAAATCTAATACTGTCAGAAAGGAAGCAATATCAGACTGCATGGTCAGTCTTACTTGGAAGAGAAAATACAATTCTGAGAAATTTAATCTTGAAAATAAAGAAAATGGTGGAGTCTTGGTAATATGTTGCATATACACACAGAAGGAGAGAAGAAGTGGAATTACTGTGATGAAAGGGCAGAACATCTTACAAATAATGCAGATACCAGCATAAGAAATTCTTTATTTCTGGAGCTGGTATTGAAAGAGACAAAGATTGCTGCAATGTCACTCCATTACTATGAGTGCATTGTCAGTTCAGTCAATAATCCCAATTACAGAGTGGTTTGTGTATGCAGAAGGTATCAATTTCTGAAATTCAGGAGTGCAATGGTAAATGTCTCATAATCATGTGACCATCCCTTTTTCCCAAATTTCATGTAATGCACCTCCCCTCATAAGCTGCTGTTGCCCCTACAGTAGCATCCAGATGCCCTGACTTGGGGTCTTGTTGTGCAGTTTCAGCTGGCAAAGGCTGTGGCTGCTCCCACTGTGGGTGAAGGGCAGGGAGAGACACCCAGTTCCCAAGCAGCAAGCGAATCCTGAAAAGGGAGCATGTCTTTTCTTCATTCAAACATACTCATAAATGCAGGCATGAGGAAGCCTAACCAGATTTATCTAGTGGCAATGAAAATCTGTCTCCAAGGTATAGTCTTACTCTCAATATGCAACAGTTTTGTCAGAGCTTGTTTACTCCCTTGCCTAATCCAAGGCAAGACCACGCACACTTCCATGAACTGTATCGAGTGGCAATAAAAGCATAGTAAAAAAGGAGTTACTGTCTTCTTTCAAAATGAGTGCAACTATGGCACATCAAGGCATTGTACATGGAAAGACAGAGCATGTTTTTGCACTAAGACAGGTGAGTTCAGTACTGGGCACCAAGTTGCCTTAGTTACTGGCTCCCAGCTGCTGTGGCAGATTGTCTTCTTTGGTGTAGACAGGGACACCTGAGGGCTTTATCCACCCTTGTGAAGCACTTCACCTTGTCATCACCAAGGACCAAGTGCAATCTGGCCAGCCCAGCCCCTGTGCTGGCAGTCATCCCCTTCCTGCCACCAACTGCCAGGGCTGGGGGAGCTGGGCATGGGAGGTGTTTCCTGCAGTCTCCCCACTGCAGCTGGGATTCCACCCATCCTCACCTGCATTTACACGCCCTCATGCATCTGCAATTATCCCCTCCTAGTCTCTGGTGGGGGTTGTTTCCCAGGGAAGGTATGGTCCTTTCTGAACTCTTCCAAGTCACCCCCGGCTGGCAGAACCTAGGCAGAAGTCTAGTCCTTTCCTCTTATTTTACCCAATGCCATTACTTGTTCCTGCTCTAAATTAAGAGATATTTTCTTTCTCCTCCTCATTTTGAGTTTTAAAAAATCAGCTTTGTCAGTGTTCTAGCTGCCTGAGCTGTGCCAAGAGCCCTACATTAGCTCAGGGGGCAAAGTTACCAATATGAGCCTTGTTTTGAAGCTGGTAACCCCATTACAGGTATTTTGCTTAGGCAAGTTTAGTACATGAGATTTCAGCATTTAATGCCCTCCCTTCCCATTATAGTTGTATTCATATTTTCTTTGCTAAAAAGTGTTTTTTTCCTCTTTATCCATATTTAATCTGCTTTTTAAGAGAAGCTGCATCTCCTTAAGCTGGTCCATCTACAAAAATACCACAGTCAAAAGAAATCTGCCTGATCGTACTAGAATACTAATTTGGAGTGAGAGTATCCATGCTCCATTTCTGGCTCAAATCAGAGATACTACCTCAAAACTGAGATACTATCTCCCCAATCAGGTGGACTGTTACAATTTGCTTTCAAAAGCTACATGTGATAAAAACAAGTCAGCTGACTCCCCGAAACTTTTAAATGTCATTATTTATATGTGCGTCCTATGATCAAATCTAATATGTCTTATCCAAAGATAAGTGCTTTTCTGTGCCATAGTGCCTTGTTACCCTAACAAATCTAGTTAGGAATGTTATTCACAATTGTTATTTTAATAGGAACCCACCCCTGAATTACCGGTGTGAACAGGACTCCTGTTCAGTGCGTGAATTTCATGGTCTTGCAGAATTAGGCCTTACATTATCACAATTATATGCAGAAATTACATGACCTTGTTTTGTATTTCCCTGACAAGAAATTGTGTGGTTTTATTAGTTCCAGATCTTTATCTGATAGCACAGTGATAATTTCTTCCTGAATACCAAGTATAATGTACTTGGCAATTACAGCCTTAGAAAAGAAGCAATTTATTTTGCTTACAATGCTTTATGAATTAAGTTCACGAAGGTCGAGACAGAGGTGTCAGCTATTCTCCATACAATCTGATATTTGCATGTTAATTGAAACCTCCTCTGAGAAGGCCACCCTGTTTAGCTCATCAGAGAAGAAGCAAGAGAGCTAATTCATACCTCAGAGTGGGTAGATGAAGAAGGGCAGTCATTACCAAACAATTACCATGTTTCTTTTATATTAGATGTAATACACACACATATGCACATACCAGGCTCAGTCCATGGTTTCTGTTAATGGGCCTCCTTTTCAGTCAATGGGGCTTCATGGATTTGTGCTGGTTGGGACTCAGGTCAGTGCCGAAAGAATCCGGGAGCAGCCTGTGGAAATTAAGGAGGCTCTTAGTGCCAGATCTCACCCAGAGGAAGCTGCAGCATTCTACAGCTACTCATGTGTCACTACCAAGGTCTCTGAAAATAGAAACTCACCCAAGTTCAGGGTGTTAGAGGTATTACCAAGAAGGGAATACCTGGTTTGTTCCAAATCAGGAGGCCTCTGTTATGAATGTCAAGGTTTAGCTGAAATACCACTAAATTGCATTAAGATTAAGCCAGAATCTGTTACTCAGATAATCCAGACATTCACCTTTATTTTAACCTATTGCCATACATCAATATCATGTGTGACTCTCTAGCTCTAGTGGTATCTTGCTTACAGACTTGGAAACAAGATTACAAGGTTGTTTTTGTACCACTGTTCGCTGAGGTGATCAGAGGATGCTGAAGGACATATAGAGTAGCAGCTCTCACCTAAAAAGTGGACTCTGACCACTTGCAATTTTCACCAGTTTCAGCAAGTTCTGCCAACTGCAGATAGAAGCAAATCAATTTTATTCATACCTTGTATACTTTAACTAAAAAAAAACCTGGGACCATGGAGGAAACATCTCCATCTAGCACATGGTATGTGGGTTGGGTGCCCTCTGCCTCCAGCAGCATTGACTGGAGCTGGGAGAGACATAGGGAAGGGCAATGAAGGCTCAACACACCAGGTGTCCTCAGGTCAGTAGAGACAATAGGTCAGAGGCACCACAGAGAGCTCCAAAGTCCAAGTGAGGGCAAGCAGGACACTAATTACTCAACCTGGCTCCTATCAGGTTTTCTTAATGCTTTCCAACTGGGCAAAATTGAGACCATTCAGAAAACACCTGATTATGAAATATCTCTAGAGTTACAAAAAGCTTGTGGGTGCAAAATGGAGCTACACAAATCTGAAGAGTATCAACCCGGAGAAATACCACCTGTGCCTCCCAGCAGATGGGAGACGCAGGTGGAAAGAAAGTGTGAACGTGTTGCCACATGCTCACTCTGTTCCTTCACTCTTCTGCAACTTTGAAAATCACCATGTTTCTGGGAAGGACTGGGTCACCATCACCATCTAGACAGGATTATGCACTTGAGCAATTCCTTGTGCCTAAAACCATACCTAAAATGTGCTGATAATTGTCATGCTTTACTGGGTAAATTCATTCTCTAAGTATGATACCATGCAGATACTATTAACATCTCAGAAATTAAATAGGAAATACTTCCAGTGGAGAAGGAAACAATGTTTACTTTCATTTCTATGAATTACATTTAATTCTGGTATTGCAGGTAACAAAACTTATGAAGGTGCTTGAGCATTCGGAATTGCTGAATGATATCAGAAAGCAATCAGAAAACTCAATCTATTAGGCTGATTACTGCAATAAGAAAAAAGGATTCAGTTATCAAACAAATCATAAAAGATTCAAGTGTTCTTGACCACTACCTGCTTCCATTGCACAAAACACATTTTAACATCTGTACGAATCAGAATATAATTGTGACGCTCAGCATCCAAATGTGACCTCAACAGCTTGACTGGAACTCTACTCACATGTGTTATTTAAGTTTCCAATTGACAGCAACTTAGAAGGAACATAAAGCAGCAGAAACCCAAGACTGCCTTTTACCTAAGCAGGCATTCATAGAAACTGAATGGGCAATGGTGCATAAGAAGAGTGTTCAGACACAGGAGTATAACCCATCAAGGTTATCACTGGTTTGCATTTTCAAATTAGTGAGCTACTTCTACACCTTACCACAGCAAACACTGGGACACTTTGCTGCTTAAGGATTTGTAGGGATATAAGTGCAGCTGGAGACATAATAAGATCTTTGCGAAATCCCATTATTCTCAAAGATTGTTATGACCTTATCCTTGATTGATGAAAGTGTCTTCACTCAGCCTCTTGGGATAGTGTGGCTGGCAGCAGAACTTGCTGTCTCCAGCTGTGGTGGCCGGATTGTGGAGGAGGGTTGGGAAACCTGCTAAAGCCTGCAGCTGATTGCTGCCTGTGAGATGAAGGCACGATGAGCAGAGGCAGGCTAAAGATGGCAAATAGAGAGGATAAGGGACAAAAAGCAATGCCTTGGTCTCTCCATTTTTCTGGCTTAGAATCTCATTCATAACTTTCACATCACCAAGCTCATATTTAGCCCTTCATTTCAGCAATTCTCAAGCACTTGGTGAAGAGAGGCAGAGCTGCCTCTCCTCCAGCCCATTTTTTGCCAGTGCACTGCACCACCCGGCACAACCCAAGCATCTGGAAGCCCAACTTCACATCTCACTTTCTTCAAGAGTCGTGCTAATTACATCTGCCAGGAACAAAAACAGAGTTTATCCATCAGGTTTCCAGAGCCAAAATGTTCCTGATTTAAATCTACCCAAGTGTACCCCTCCCCACAAAATTAGTGTTTTGCCATCATGGAAATACCTTGGTCTGAAAATGAAGAAGTGCTTGCCTGAAACCAATTCAGATTAACTAGACTGTTCACCACTAGACACAGTTCAGCTGTTAGCAATGTGGCAGTTGGTAGACAGGAGACATAACAAAATAAAGCATTTCCTCCCCCTGCTTTCCTGGTGGTTTGGGAATTCCTGGATACCATAAAATCATTTTTCTGATTTTTTTTCTCCTGCTTCTCATTTCCTATCCTATCTACCAGAGGCACAAATAACTTCTGCTTTCCTCTCTGTCTCACCCAGTAGCCCCATGCGGGGGTCACCATGAGCTTGCCACTTCTGTCATCCCTGTCACAGAGAGGGTCTGTCACCACTCTCATCTTCTCTATCTTTCCCCCAACATGTCAGCACCTTGTGTTTGCTATCACTGGCTCACCTCCTATATTTCTTTAAGGTTATTTTGAGTTCTCACTCTGCCCACCAGTGCACTTGCAGATGCTCCTGGTTGCATGTTGTCTGCAGATTAACATGCTTAGACTGCCTTGGTCCATCATCTAGGTAATCCTTGACAAACACAAAGGAAAAGTGCATCCAGGACAGATGCAACAATGCCCAAGGGCAACCAAATTTTGTTTGAAATTAACCATTCCACATTTAATCATAGAATCATAGAATCATAGAATAGATTGGGTTGGAAAAGACCTCCAAGATCATCAAGTCCAACCCCTGATCCAACTCCAATTACTATATCATGGCACTAAGGGCCACGTCCAATCTCTTTTTAAAAACCTCCAGGGATGGTGAATCCACCACCTCTCTGGGTAGGCCGTTCCAATGCCTGATAACCCTCTCTGTAAAGAATTTTTTCCTAACATCTAACCTAAACCTCCCCTGGCAGAGCTTGAGCCCATGTCCCCTTGTCCTATTGTTGGTTGCCTGGGAGAAGAGACCAACCCCCATTTCATACACAGTTATCAACTAATCACCCACATATGTTGCAGTAGGTTCAGTCAGACTATGTTCCCCTTTCTTGTCAGATGGGCCATTCACATGTAACCTCCAAAGTCTGAGGACACAATTTCTGATACCTGTTTCTCCCTTGAGCACATTGGCTTTTATCTAACTTGAAAGAGAAAATAAGTGGGAATTTAAGAGACTGGTTTGTATTTGCTGATACCTGTCTTACTTGGTTGTTCCAGGTGCTGTCCAACAGCCCATTGTTTCACCTGCTTTCATGTAGGAAGGTGGTACCTTCAGCTGACTCATTTGTGTGTCTTTTCTCTCACTTTCTCCCCAGTACACCTGCATGCTCCTGGACCTCCAAATACCTCATCCATTCATCATGGTCCTCACATTGCTTTATCTTAAAAGTGAAAGTAAGGATAAGCTCTTAACTGTAGAGCTACCTTCTAACCTGTTCTTTTCCTCTTCTGGGTTGAAATTTTCAGTTGTTGATAGGAATTGTGTTTGCGATGAAGCACAGGCTGAAAGGGGGCCTGGAACAGTTGGGATGTGAGTGAGCTGGAGTATATGGCCCTCCAAGGAAGGTAGGGAAGGGATGTTCATGTCATGCCCAGTCCCAGAGCAGAAGTCAAGCAGCTGAAGGATACCCCTGAAAGTGGCAGAGTAGCCAAAATGAGGGGGGATTTCCCATGTAGCCCAGGAAAGAGTCATTTAGAGAAACATTTGCATGAAACCAGATGGCCCTAGAGAGTCCCCATCCATGGGACCATGCCAGGAGAGCTGATCCAAACACACAGACAGATAACCCCAGCCCAGGGAAACTGTTTCCTGGCTCCAGACCAAGACAATACCCCCTATAATTTCTTAGTTAAATGAAAGCTGAGTTGGATGGAAGAATACATCAAACCAAACCCCTAATCAGATAAAAGACACTTGTCTCCCAAGGGTGCTGTGCACATGCTACTAGTGAAAACAGATGCTGTTTACATCATTATTAAAAACTATCAACAAACTTGATGAGCAAAAAACCCCAAGCAACTAAAATATTACTGGTAGAGGCAACGTTTTTCTGGGGATATTTTTGATGAAAACGCTGATGCTGTAGTAACAACACCCTGGTCCATGAGCCTTCAGCATCTTTAGTGTTGCCAGTGAAACATTCCCACCTTTGAAAGAATTTCAAGCAGCCAAGATCAACCTTATCACCAGCCATGGATGAGAATGGATGTTTAGTGAACCATCTTCAAACCTGGCTGAAAAGCAGTGTGGGGTATGCAGAGCCAGTGGATTTGACTGTTCTTCATCTTGCAGAATCAGACTCCCACTGACAACATATTTGATAGATTGACAACAGAAGTGGAGTCAGCCCAGAAAATGATGCTCTCTGCATCTCATTTGAATTCCAAAAGGCCTGCTTCTTCCTGGTAATGAGAGTCAGCAATAGCAGGGTAGCTCTGAAGTATTGAATGATTACAAATAACATTCACAAAATATCTTTCATCCAAAAGGGCCATTATAATTAAAATTACCATGAAGTGACAGTCTAGCCTATAGCACTGCAGTCTTGTTTTGCTCCCCACTTTAAAGCTCCGATGAAGTTGTTGAAGTAGATAGTGATTCTCAACTCTCATTTACTACTTCTGTGCCAAAATTTCACTAGCAATTAATAGTATTACTGTAGCAGCATCCTATTGTACAAACTATTTCACATTCATGGAGGAACAGACTTACCAGCTTTGGCAAATGAGAAGCAAAGGGTCCACATCTCTTAAATAGAGAAAATCTAGATCCAACTGCTTAAGTCACACTGAAGTTAACCAGAAATAAATAACATTCCAAGTGGAGTCAGGCTTATAAAGTTATCTTCGGTGACCTGACTAATTAAAAAAGAAGCCTATGGCAAAGGTCCAAACTGATTCCTCTGATTTCAGTCCAAAGTTCTAAGGACCTGACAGCGCAAATCCACAGTGCAAGAGGTACTTAATTCTTATTTGATCAGACAAGCTCACCCTTTTGTTTCTCGGGTAGAAGCCTCGGTGTTAGTCCCTGATGGTCCCACCTGCTGCTAGAGCAGCCAAGCCCAGGAGCTTTAACCACATCATATAAGAAGATGGGATGTCCAGGAGCCAGCCCAGCTTGGCCATTCACTCCAAAGGCAGTGCTAAGGATCAAGCCAACATAGCCTGACTTTCTAAATAACACAAGGAAGCTGTTGCTTATCCAGAGAATAAGGATATGGGAAAAGTCTGATTTACTTGCACTGAGATTATTCTTGTATCCCAGGTCCAACCTAAAGAGAAACCCCTTCACTTAGAAGGGATGGAGAATAAATAGCAACAGAGAGAGTAACAGAGAGGAATGCCTCTCCATACCCCAGCATGGACAAGCTGGGGTAGGAAGTAAAAACACCTCCAGGGAGGCCCAAGGGCTGGAGAACTTTGAGAAGGTCAGTGAGAGTTTTAGTGGGGAGCATCACAGGACCACCACTGAAGGACTCCTACAGGGCATGGGAAAAGCCATTGAAGTTTCTATGATGACCGAGAGTGCTTTAGTGCAAGTGCTGCACATATGAATAGCAGTGTATATATGAATAGGTATGCCCAGGATTTAGCTGTATTGGGAAGAACTGAGGTCAAATCTGGATAATTTTCATTAGATTAAGGATATTCTACCTCTTGTTATACAAATGCACATAGTAGTAAAACATTCATTCTGAATAAAACTTATTTAATTCAAATGAAAAATAAAAAATAAAATCTTGAAAACCTTTCATAGTTTGCTATATGGGAACTTACTTATTTTATGATCCAGGCTTTATTTTGGCAAATGCTGAATTCAACAGTTGTGCTGATGTAGAAACCATAACCAGCTTCATCTTCCTGTCAGTCTGGGGATCTTTGATAAAGCATGTCTGTGTTAAAAAGACTGTTATTATATTTTGCCTCTCAACTTAATTAAAGTCTCTTTTATGAGATGCTGTATTTGTAACTACTTTCCCCTTCCTGAAATGAGCCATCTTGTCTGGTACTGTAATTACAACAACATCATTGAATCTGTATTCTCAGCCTGTTTTTAAAATAGTTCCTACTTCTGAGTAAATGTTGGTGGATAGAAATGCTAATAAGATGGGTCTCTGACTACATTCAGCCAGAAATGCATGGATGGCACAGCACACTCCGTAACAGGAAAATGACTGTAAGCCACCAAAGGATGACACCCCCAAACTTTTGCATTAGAATGACACTGCCCTCAGCCCTGCCAAGCTGCCACCATCCTCAGAAGCAGAACAGGATATAACAAACCACTTTCTTCCATCTTCAAGTTATAGTTAAAATCCATCAATTCAAGCTGGGAGCAGGACTGAGCTGCATTGGTGAGACCCTCCAGAGGCAAGCACTCATCCCAGCCCTGCAACTGACTGATAGCACAACCACAAGTGACTCACTTCATCTCCTTGTGCAAGAGTTTCCTCTCCAATATTTACATCACATTTCATTACATGAGTAAAATAAAGACATTTTTTTGTGGAAAAGAGGGAGCTACTTTTCCAAAAACTGTGAGCTACACCCACAAACAACTGTTGACATTAAGACAGCATTATGCATTTAAAATGTCATTCCGAAAGTCTGAAGGTTTCCATTCTAAATTGTTTTAGACAATTTAACAAAGTGAAAATGAGCTAAAAAAAGGAGCAGCACATTTTAGGCCAAAACTTTTGACCCCATTCTTCTCTAAGAAAATTTAAATTTGTTGTCTTCATCAGTTCTTCAAGTTTAGGCTGGTCACAAAAAACCTCGGAATATCCGAGAGACTGATAGAATACGTTACAAGAACTTCGGTGTAAGGAAGCAAGAAATTGCCTTACACAAATAAATCTGCAGTTATCAGATTCACCTGACATGATGAAAAAAAATGATCAATGCTTTAAAGAGTTGTTTTAAAAATAATTTAAAATTCCCTGACAACTCCAAATAGTTGAGGAAGAAAATTTATTCGTTTTCTGCAAAAACAGTTTTCAGCCTGCAGTTACTGAATCAGAACCTAAGTATCCTGAATTATCTTTAATTGGCTTAGCATTATCAGGCCTTTAGTGGAAAGCTAACTGCTCGCCCCGCAGTCACAGCTATATATACATATTCAGAAGACTTTTCATCATCTTTGATGCAATATTGCATATAGGGAGAGTAGAAATGGCTGGCATTTCAACCCTGTCAGCTTGGATCATCACCAGACTGTAACATCATACCAATGTGGAAGAAAAAACAAACATTTATAACAGAATCGAACTGTCAAAATCGGAACAGGAGTCACCTCAAGCCATGAACTGGGTTAGTATGATTTCCAATTATCATTTTAATTATTCTTCTATATCTCTTTTCCATATTTCCAAGGCTTCAGTTGCTCTGTTCTTTAAGAACAATGTTTTCAAAAGGAGCCCAGATGACTACAGTAACCATTCATATACAGGAATGTCAGCTCAGATTTGTACAGGAATGCCAACTTATATTAAGTGCAGTACATTTAAGGGCTGAAATCCTGCTGAAGATGTTGGAAAGAGGAGGTTTATTGTTCAGGATGTGGTCCCAGAAGGTTTTAGTAACTGCATGGAAATGGATATTCAGCAAAAGCAGTGGAGAAACCCTAAAATGTGGTGTTTCATTCGGAGATTTTTCCTGGGTTTTGTTTCCCTCTTTCCTCATTATCAAATAGCTCAGGGAAGACCCTCCACAGGTTTTTCAGAAAATACCTTTCTTGCAGACCCAGGTAGAGTCTTGTCCACTGAATTGACGACCTGCACCTTCAACAGATAATCACTGTTGCTCTGCTTAGTGACCCAGCACATGCATCTGGTCAGGAGTCCAAAGGACACCCTTAGGGTGAAGGAGAAGTTGAGATGCTTGAGGGTGTATTGTGCTTGGCATGGAGAAATAATGTGGAAGGATCTAGGGGGAAACGTTTCTCCATAATGCCACTGCATGCTGCCTTGTACAACTTGGACACTGCAGTATAATTTTCTGCAAAATCACATTGAATAAATATGTGAGTTTGGCACAAAATTTTAGAAATCTTGTTCATTCTGGCCAGCTTCTACCTGATGTCACTCAATAAACTGGGAAAAAAGTCTCCAGATTCCCAGTGACAGGGCATAATGACTAAAGGACACCCATGCAAAATATGTATACTAGGAACAGAGAATCTTTGTCACCCAGGCACAGTGAAACCATTCCCTCTCTCAGCTCAAAGCCACTGTGGTCTGCTGCTGTGCATCTTTATGTTTCAGCAAAGCAACATAAAACTCTGCAGTGAAACTCCACAATGGCAAACCACTGAGCCTGTGACAGCTGGTTCACCACAAACACGTACCACCAAGTTACTCAAAACCAACAAGAGAGTCTCAACTCTAAGGCTTCGTTTTACTTGCAAAATATGATTTTATGTAGCAAAACTCAACTATGTCAGATAAGATACAATCCGGTATCTTCCTTGCCATCCATGACCTTGCAGGGCAGATGATTAGAGGGATGGAGCACCTCTCCTATAAGGAAAGGCTGAAAGAGATTGTTCAGCCTGAAGAAGGGAAGGTCCTGGCATGACCTTATTGTGGCCTTTCAGTACTTGAAGAGAGCCTAAAAGGAAGATGGAGAGGGACTTTTTACAAGAGCATGTAGTGACAGGACAAGGAAGAATGACTTCCAACTGAAAGAGAGTAGGTTTAGGTTGGATATTGGGAAGAAATTCTTCACTAGGAGGGTGATGAGGCACAGGCACCCGTTGCACAGAGAAGTTGTGGATGCCCTGTTCCTGGAAGTGTTCAAGGCCAAGTTGGCTGGGGCTTTAGCAACCCAGTCTAGTGGAAGGTGTCCCTGCCCATGGCAGGGAATTGAAACTAGATAAAGTCCCTTCCTAACCCAAGTCATTCTATGATTCTATCCCGGCCTCTGAGCTAAATTTTAGTCAGCTTGGTGAGGATCCTAGTTTGCAGCAAGTCCTGTTGCAGTCCCTCTGAGCCCTAAGGAAAAGTCTTTCTTCTCTGAATCCAGCTGGAAGCATGCTTATCTCAGTATCTTCATGGCCTCTTTTCCCACTGTCTGACTTCCTGAGAGGCTGTGCTGAAAACACACCTTCCTTACCTGGGTGCAGGCATGCAGTCCCTTTTTCAAAATAGGGTCTCCACCTCACCCAGGATCAGCAGCCAGAAGAAGGTGACCAGGGGGAATCTTCCTGGTAACTGGCATATGAAGATGAAAATCAGACAGCAACTGCATGTCCCCCTGTCCCCGGCCAAGCTCTCAGGAACAGTGAGCCGGCTCTCCCTTCCTACCATCTGACAATGAATACACTTTTTAGACAGGTTTCTATGGGAACAAGGCTTAATGCTTCCACACTTTCCTCTTGTCTCCTCCTGATAACTTCTGAACCCTTTGGCACATCCCAGCCGGAAGTTGACAGAAGAAGAGAAAAAATTCAGAGACTATTTCTTCAAGTATCATGAGCACAAGGGCTGAGCAAGCAGTGAAGAGAGAAAACACTATATAAGTGCCTTGACAAATGGAAAAGCTGTCATCCAAGCCCACGCCTCAATGCCAGCTACGTGAGTCTTTTTATGAGGTCCCTCTGTTCTGTAGGAGTAAAACATCCACTGGGCCAGCACTCAGCCTGCAAACAACTCCACTGGAAAGTAGGCTGCATCAGTACCTATGCACACAAAATTGCCTGCTCTTTCTTATCATCCACTAGGTAGAATTATAAGTAGTACTTGTTTCTGGAAATCCTGAGGGATGAAAGATCAGGCTGATTGTTATGTTTGCTGCTGCTGGAAGGAGTTTCTTCTCTGCTTTGAACCCCTTCTCCTGAAGATTTTTATTTGAATTTTTTCATTCTATTTTCTATATCAGTATAAATATTTGCAAGCAAACTTGCATATGCACACCCTTTCTTTTGCTCTAGTGATATGATCAGACAGTTGAAACTGGGAATGTCAGGATGAAAACCTATATGTTGCTCCTGTTCTCATGTTGCAACCCTAGTTCCAGCTGGTCCCCAGGGAAGGGGTCACAGCACCAAGCCTGAGAGAGTTCAAGAAGCATTTAGACAATGCTCTCAGGCACATGGTGTGACTCTTGGGGATGGCCCTGTGCAGGGCTAAAAGTTGGACTCGATGATCCTTGTGGGTCCCTTCCAACTCAGCATATTATGTGATTCTGTGATTTGGGAGTTTCAATGTAGCCTGCAATGGGCTCAGAATTGCCCATTCTACTGCATAAGGTTCAGCAGTATTCACAGTTACCACTTCAGAAACTGCAAATTTCTGAATCTCAAATGAAATAAGTATAGTTACAAAATGCTATAGAAATAAGTTGAACTTCAATAAAAACAAAGGTTTCTAATTTTACCAACAGACAAGATCTTATTTTCAGGTGAGTGAGCCATGTCATAAAGAAGATAGAAGGTCATACTGAGGGCTTTTTTAAACTGTGTTGTTCACCTGGGGATGCTATGAAGGAATAAGGACAGGGCATAAGTGGTGTTTTCCCCTATGGCAAGTTCTCGGCTGACAGAACAACTGGAGCATAACTGAACAAAGGCATAGAAGCTGCTCTAGGACCACTGGATATTCTGCCTGTCAGTAATTTAGCATGTTTAAAATGGAGGATCTTTTCTATATCAAGAAAAAAGACTTGCAAGATTTGAGGCTCGACTGTATTGTGAACTCCTCTTGGGATGGCTGAATGAGAGGAGATATGCTCAGAGCCATGGAAACTGCAGCAGGGACTGACTGCAGCCCCCTCCATTAGCAACCTCAGGCAAAAGGCTTGTCTTTGGCTAGCAAAAACCAAAGCTGATGGCTTGCATTTTGCAGTGCTTCACTTTCTGGTTTTTGACTGCTATTTGCACCATGTGAGCTTCTATATCCAGACACTGCTGCCGAAGCCGCAGATACAGTGCTCATAGCAGCCTTAGCCCACATGCCACAATTCATGTTCCTCATTTCTCTTGTACCATGATTCACTCCTGTCCTTCACCCTCTCAAGAAACTGTGTTAACTCCTGTTGTGTATCTTGCTTAACTGTGGCATTCCAGTCAGGTCAGGTTTTATTTTTGCACGTTGACTGCAACAATAACAGTTTAGCAGGGATACATGCTGTGCACAACGAAAGCAAAGACCCCAAAAGGTTTTCCTACATCTAATCATGGAAAAAAACCCCATTCTTTCTCATAAATTTTGCTATAACATTGTTATACTGTATCACAGCTGTTAGTCTCCTCCTGGCATCCTCTCTTCCCAGACTTCAGACACGAATGATTCACTGAGGTCTTAAGAAATCAGCACAACATGAAACAGTATACATGAAACATGATTTTTTTCCCTTGGATTTACTCATTTCTACAGTATTATCAGAGGAATGTCTCGCAATAGTCCCAGATCTGTTTTTCCTTACTAGCTCATTTAAATTGTCTCTTGGGTACCCTAACCTACTTTTTGAGACTATACAACTGCCTTTCCTTGTAGCATGCTTGCTTTGCAAGTTTCCTCTCTGTAATAAGCTTGAGTATTTTGCTCTCAGTTACTTTGGTTTTTGTTATCCCCTTAAATAGTACTACAGTCATTGAAATATACAAACTGTATCCTGCCTTATGTCACAACCTAAATAAGAGAAGCAGTAGGCTGGGATAGAAACAGAGGTGTATTACAGTGCAAAACTGTTATTAGAGGGAGAGAAACTCAGTTCTCCTGCAGTAATAAGGAAACGTTTTCTACTTCATAACCTTCCACAATGTCTCCATTGAGGGAAAAATAAAACAAGTACATTTTTTACTTGAGGGTATGAAAGAGTTTTTACATTATTCTTACTTGGGAGATGGATGCAAGGATTTAAATAGCTCTAATTCAGAAACAACCATCCTGTAACAGTGTTTTGCTGGGCTGATCTTCTTCCCCAGACTTTCATGACCTACTGCTCAAGCTTTTGTTCTGTTTACCCTCTAAAAATGCCTCTTCATTAGGCTAAAGTTGTCTTTCCCCTCAACTGTCTTTTGCACAGATCTTTCACTCTTGGCCACTTTCTACTTTGCTTCCTCTGGAAAACAAAATCAAGTGTTACATAGCTATTAACAAAGATCAGGTAGAGAAATTTTCCCCTCCTGCAAATCTCATTCCCTATGAGCTAGACAGTCAGCAAATTTTTAATTCTGTGGCATACGAAGTAACTAGAAAGAATCTTCTGTTGAAGTTTGGTTATTAGTTGCTTTACTCAAACAAGTCACTACACTACAGGAATGAGGCAGTGTTGAGTAGCCAATGTCATGCAAAATGATGTAGCCTTTTTAGCGACTTGTAGTGGTTTGAACCTTGTTTTCCCCCCAGAGGCTAGGAAAAGTGGTAACCCCCAAGGGGTGGAAACCCCTGGAAGTTTTGAAGTCCTGTCCAATGGGCGCTCCTGCAGAAATGTAAACATACCACAACCAGACCAGAAGAGATGAGTTGTAGTTTGGGTGGTAGTAAAAGTAGCCATGTTGTAGAGCCACGAGGAAAAGGGGCCCGGAGCCCCTCGGGGCCTCTGGGGCCCCCCAGCCCCAGTTGGGGGCTACAGAGACTTGGAACAGTGTTAAGCTGGACTATGAGTCTGTAGTTAAGCTGGGGGATGTTTTCCATCGTGAGTGAGCAGAGACAGAGTAGAAGTGGCGGCAGCGTCCAGAGGTTATGGCTAAAAGCCAACTGATAAGATCTGAACCAGAGAAGTAGCAGAAGCTAGCAGCAGAGCTACGGAGTTCTGGGGGTAAGAACTGATACCAGACCCCCCAAACTCCTTTGAGACCTCCTGGAAAGGAGGAAGATGATGGACTCTTACTTGAAAGAGCCTTGAAGTGCAACATGCACTGCAGAGAAGAGCTGAGAAGCTCAGAGCATCCTGGGAAGCTGGACCGGGACGGAGACGAATGCAGAGGGGGTGACTTTGGCTCCCCCCTCGCACTGCTGCCAAGGTGGCAGCCTGAGGCAGGGCACAGAGGCCCTGCAAGGAGCTTGAATCTCCTGGAGATACCAGACCATCACGAAGACCCCCTGCGTCTTCGTGATATGACGTGGTGGAACGGCCTTGTCTGGGGTAACGAAGCCCACGGAAGACCCCTCGGTTGGTTGGCGATGGGGCTGAGGGAGCTTGGATACGTCCCTCGTGAGTGCTGGCAGAGATCCAGCAACAGCTGCATGCATGAGAGAGAGAGAAAGACTGCTTCTGCTACTCTGAAGAAGCTGCTGCCCTGAGAGACTTGAAGGGATCTGTCCTTCTTTCCCTCCTGGACTTTTATTTGGAGGGGAGAAGAGATCTGATCCATTGTAAATACTATATGTCACGGTAGAGATAGTTGTGATCGTGTGTATAATGTGTTATAGTATTTATTTGTACAGTCATTGTAATATATTCCTTTTCCCCCATTCTGAGTCTGGTTGTGTTTTGTCTGGAAAAACCCATCTCACATTAGGTTGAGATGTGGGAGGGGGATGGAGCTAGGGAATTAGGATTTTGGGGCTATCTCAGACCATGACATGACTATACTTCAATAACTTGTGTATTAAGGATACAACCACCAGTAGAGTTTGTAGATGTTTTTTGCATTCTACACACACTGAAAGCATTCCCTAACAGTGAACAAACCAAGGTCAAGATTTGCCTTACCCAAATTAAACTAGGTAACTAAAACTAGGTTATTGAGAAGGAGCTAAAATTTACTATTTAGGATCCACTCATTGTTTGAAAGGTTTTGCCAAGATTGGGAAAGTAAACTGAGCATCTCAGTGATATGGCACAAATGCATGTCCGAGCTACCCCTGCAGCTGCAGAAAAGAAAAAAAAATAAATAACTGGAGTGAGGATCAAGCAGAAAAGGACAAGGAGGAGAAAGGGGACATGTCACCCAAGACCCTACTAAGAGGTGAGTAGTGTGATGGGCTGTGAGGCAATCAGCGTTCAGATAGCAGGGATGAGCCCTCTCATGTTGCAGGGGCACCTGACACATGAAGGATGTCAGGATTTACAAAGCAAAACTTAATGGGAGAATTTTGTTGTCCAGAATTTAGTGAAAGTGAACCAGGGACTCTAGGGCTTGGAACACCAGTTTTTAAGTAAGCATGGATGTGGAAGGCCACGACTCTCACTGCGAGAGAATCTGAGAACAGGGTTGTAATGGGGAAAAGTTAATTTTTAAACTGTGTTAACTCTTTCAGGTCTTGCCTGAAGCACTCCCTGGCTGAAGTACCACACGTGGTTTTCAGCTGCCTGTTTCACAGTGAAGTTGTGTATTTTTGCATAGATACGACATATCTCTACCTGCACCTTTGCAGGGCTCTTCCATGTCTGAGGAGGCTTCAGCATGGGGACTGGGGTAGTGTCCAACCTGTGTTTCTGTGGATGCCTAATCCAAACCCTACAGGACCTACTCTGAGGAACTGGGAACGAACCTGCTTCAGCTGGATGGTTGGAACTAGAACTTCTGCAAGAAAGCCCGCTTCCCCCTCATAATTTTATCTCCAATAAATGACAATATCATTTCTCTGCTCAGGGACTGGACAGCTCATTGGTTTTCAGCACCTCAGAGGAGCCCATTCTCCCTCTGTAGCCTCTCAAATCCCTTGAGATTTTATCTGACCTTTTCATGTAGCAGCTACCCAAGCAATAGACTTCTTTTCCCCATACTGTCATCTATGAGGAAATCTCACTTCAAATCTACCTACCAGAGGATGCAGGAAGCAGGACATAGAAACAAGCACCAAAGGAAGGGAAGCCAATACCATTTGAGAACAGTTCAAAAAGATGGATGAGTGTGGATGCACTAAAGGAAAGGCAACTCAAGGAGGAGGCACCAGGATCCCAAAATCTTCAGAACCTACTGCCGGAAAGAGGGCTGACTGGTCAGCAGAGCAGTGCAAGCCACTGGTAGGACATGGATAGCCTGCTCCAGGGGGAGCATTCATAAGTCTCTCTCAAACACCTTTAAAAGTCTGATGAGCCATGGTTCATTCTCTAGACTCACAACAAACACAGGCAGGTACGAGGACTAAGAGCTAACATATGGAGCTGATACAGTAGATGCCTCATCCCTGGAGGTGTTCAGTATCGGGAATGGTGCACAGGTGGCTGGCAAGGACTGAACATTTACCAGTCCCTAATTAGAGTTTGTGGTAGAGACAAAACTAGGGTTTTGTCTAGAGCACCCTGGTTGGTGCTCTGAGCAACCTGGTCTAGTGGAATGTGTCCCTGCCCATGACAGGCGGGTTGGAACTATTTGATATTTAAGGTCCCTCACAACCCAAACTATTCTGTTATTCTATGATACCATGCACCCACAAGGCTTGCAGCCCTAGCTTCTGGTTTGTCTCCATCTGTAACTTGTAGTAGTACATTGGTTTGGGTTTTTTTTGCAGGCTACCTCAACCAGCAGACAGAGATGGAGGCTCCTTCTCTCACAGCAAAAGGGTCTCTCCTAGTTGGTGACCAACTAAATTCTTTCTCTCCAACTTTAAGTACCAGTTTAATCTCTAATACTGACTGGAAATCTACTCCAATACTTCAACAAGGGAATGGTTTGAAGTTGTGTCGGGGAGGTTTAGGTTGGACATTAGGAAAAGGTTCTTCAACCAGAGAGTGGTTGGGCACTGGAAGAGGCTCTCCAGGGAAATGGTCACAGCACCAAGCCTGACAGAGTTCAAGAAGTGTTTGGACAATACACTCAGGCACATGGTGTGATTCTTGGGGCTGTCCTGTGCAGTGTTAAGAGTTGGACTCAATGATCCTTGTGGGTTCCTTCTCACTCAGAATATTCTCAGAATATTCTGTGACTCTCTGAACTACCACTGAGCAGTAGTTGCTATGAAGGCTGTAAGTCTGAGAGTTGGGAATTCAGTGATAACACAATTGCTTAACTGTGTTTGAGTACATTGCCTCATATCTTATTTTCCTCCTCATGTGACCTGCTGTCTCCCTCACCAGCCATCAAGCATTAAATATTCAGGTCCCTGGTCTTGGAGGGATTCATCACAGCCTGAAAATGGCTGGCTCTTCTGATCAAGTTGAAGGATGTCTCTTTGCTCTTTAGCAAGAGTAAGCAAAGGTCAGTGACGATAATACCAAAAACTGAAGCAATTCCTACTGTGTCTGTGCTTTAACTTTGGGATTCTATTTCATCCCTCACATCCTGCAGAATTTCTAAACCAGTTTCCTTGGAATTCTTATGAGAGAACCCTAGTTTTGTCTCTATCACAAGCTCTAATTAGAGACTGGTAAATGTTCAGTCCTTGCCAGCCACCTGTGCACCATTCCTGATATTTTCTCTTCTAGACATCTGGCTATACTATAGGAGATCTATTTCCCTACCTTGAATTTCCTTCAAACCTGGACTCCAGGGATGTGATGTCCACTCACCACAGGTGTCCCCATCTATACTGTGAGCAGCAGATTTAATTTTTTTCTGCTCCCAAAGCAAAGTCCCTGCTTCCAAACCTTGGGAAAGAAGCAAAGGCAGGTTTAGGAAGAATTAACATGTCTCTTTGAAGGTCCTTCCTCTTGTCTGGAACGGGCAAATGGGAATTAAATACACAGTTTCCAAAGACCATCTCCAAAAGTCAAGAACCTAAATGGTCCTTAAAGTGCTCAGTAGGCACTTTAGTGCACGCAATGCGCTACTTCCAGCCTTGCATGCAGCATTTTATTGCCAATCAGTGCATATTATATGCAACATTGAATACAGGGAGGAACAACAAGGTGCTTTTATGAGAGAAAGGCTGGTAGCAGAACTTCTAACTGCAACTACACTTCAGAGCTCTGAGCTTACTTGCTTGAGCAAATCTGAACCACGCTGAATAATTTATTTTTTCCCCTTTATTTCACTCCAGTATTGACTCAGAGGGTCATCTAACATACCATGAACTTGGTATTGTTACAACATACCGTATGTGAAGGAGTCAGAAGAATATTATTTGTCCTGATAATACAGTTTCCATAAGAAAATTCCAGTGGAGTGTCAAAAGGAAAGGAACTACTCTGAGATAACACTCCATTAAATCTTTGTATTTACTTAAGGAACAATGTTGTAGTGGATAGATAGAAAAACAGACATCAGCTGGAGATGAGGGTTAGAAATGGGAGAATCTATTTTAGTAAAAAAGAAGTGAAAACCAGAAAATGTTTAACCCAAAAAAAAAGAGGGGTATTTTTGTGAAGATTTCCATATAATCTAAATCCATGCCCTCTACTCCATGTTGACATGACATTCTATATCAGCCCATTGGTTCAGACCAGAGCATCACTGCCAGACCAGTTTACCAGAGTAGCCAGTGGCCTACTATCCCAGCAGCTCTGTACAAGGCAGAAAAGCCAGTGGCTATACTCCAGGAGCAGAAACATATTCTTCTCCTGACTTACCAAGGCAGCTGACAAGATAAGTCAGGGGAACATTTGACATTTGTTGCCACTTGGGAAAGACCCACACAAGAACTTTAAAGAGCACAAAGATCTTAGTATCAGAGGAACCATAGTACACATGCACGTCACGACCTTAAAGAGGAACAGCTCTTCAGAGAGACAATGACAGTAAGAGGACTTAGCCCCATCAGCTTGAATAAATGTCCTTCACACACAGCATTCATGCTTATGCCTTGCACTGTGCTTTATTATAGAGCTACCAAGAAGATAATTCAGACTCCTCCTGTCCTTGGCTATGCATACGCTTTCCTCCTGCAATATCACTCGCTAAGAATAGTCAGGTCTCTTGTGCAGAGCACAGGAGGAGTATTAGGGTCTGTCCTGCACAGTTGGTGTAGGGCCAGCCAGAGCCAGGACCTGCTGGGACCTGCTGAGACCTGCCCGCTGATGCAGTCCTCATCACACTAGCGCTACACCATCTGTGCCAGCCGGGGAAATACTGACCCTTGGGCAGTTCTAGTCGATTTTACCTGCTGATGCAGACAAGTGCCAGCACATGCAAACAGCGTGCTGTGCTTTCAAGTGTGTCACACATACCCTTGCACTAGAGAGTAAAGCCTAACTGCCCCCCCAAAAGGTGCCAGCTATGCTCTCCAGCTCAGCTCTGCCATAAGGTGCATCCCAGAGATTCTGGGGTGCTGGAGCAGCCAGCTCCAGTGGTTCACATCCAGGACTGACTGGGTATACACCTGCCCAGCTACCCAAGGTATTTTTACACAACTGTTCATCAAAATGTAGATTTTTACATCAAAAATTGAAATTGTGGCAGATATGGAAGTGTTCCTTATTGTTTTATAGAAAGGACCCTGTCTTTCAAAGGAGTCCAACTCTCTACAGCAGTGAGGATTTAATGGATAGGGGTCAGGGCAGAGGCAGGGAGAGCTGAGTGAGTATTTGAGATTCCTAACCCTCTCCAGCCCAAAATGTTACATGGATCAATCATCTGTAACATCTTTAAATTTCTAGAGTGCAAATGAGGAACACCTCTTAAAATTAAAAGCTGAACCAGTGCTCTTAACAGAATGCGCATTTTTATAGCCATGCATGCTTTTCTACCAGTATAAAATATGAAGGACTGTTAATATAAATAATTGTAAAAGCGTCCATTTATTATTTAAATGATATTTAGTATATTTAATCAGTGCCTAAGCTCTTTAAAGGGATAATTCAAATTAATTTGACACTCTTCACTTGCAAAATCAATATTTAGCAGACTTGTAGAGTCTGTCCAAGACTGTTAACATACACACACAAACATTGTTGAATAGCAAGCAGAAATTAAAGCAACAACTTCAATTAGTTCTAAGAAGTGGGGACAGCCAGGAGTTGAAGATAAAAATACCAAATTACTTCTAACTCAAAGATTCCTGAAACATATGAACACTGTTGAAAAGAAAATGTGAAGTCAGAATTGGAGACCTAATATACGCCTCATTAGATGAATATTTGTCTAATTTTTTTTAATTCGGCGTTATTTTCATGTCAAATTTAAACACATACTTTCAGGTTTTTTTCTATATTTAACACAATAACAGGAAAGCACTCAGGATATTGTGAAAAAGCTAATAGTGCTCAGTAATAAAGTACCTGTCCATCATCCCTGTTGTTTTGCATGTGCTAGGGAAGGAAGAAAATCTTTGAAGAATTTGTTATTGTGGTAAGCTTCACCTAAAACCATGCCTGATAGAAAATATTTAACAGCCTTTCAGCTGAACATGCCTTAACATTTCCACAAGTTCAAGTACTGACAAAAGGAATTTCCTCCTGTAATTCTGAGAGTTTTGTCCTTGGACAAAAAGTTTAGATGTGTGACTTGACCTGTGGTGAATACAGGAAGACTGATTTTAAATTTACTGCCACAATCAAGTGATACATATATAAAAAAGCAGAAAAATCTGTAGCATCCTTTCATTTTTTCTGCAAGTTATTATCTTTTGTATCATCGTAACATTTATATGTTTTGTATCAATGCTTGGCAAAAAGATTCAAGAGTTTAGGTCTTACATGATAACAGAATTATCATCTGTCTGTTTGGTGTACTCTTACACTTGACAGTCCATAATGAGCAAATTAGTAGGTAAAATTTGCATAAATTATTCCTGTTTTTACAGATCTGTACAAGATTTCTCAACTCCCTGAAAAGTGTAAATCTCATTTCTTTTCGGGAGGTGTATCCTCAAATGCTGAGACAGCTACCAGTGTCACAGTCATCATTTAGGTGGAGCTAGGAATATATAAATAACACTAAGCTTCAAACCTAGATTATGACTGCTCTCTCAGTTCAGCACCTTCATCATTCTAGGCCAGAAGTTTCTGAAGACTGTCCCCTCTAGAGCCAATATCCAGGATGTTGTATTGGGGTATGAAACAATAACACCTTCAGCTAACAAATGATAATATTGTCATGGGCATCCTGCTGCAGCCTTACAGGTGGTTGACTCAGCCTGTAAAAACATTTTAGGTGTATCTCTTTCCCTTTTGGTGGCTGTTAAAATAATTTCTGCTTAAAGCTGATTTTAAATCTACTGCATAAGTGCAAACTGTTGTTTAAGGAAACAGAGTGGCCATGGGCAACAATACTACAGACTGAGTAATTCAGAAATTAATATTTTCTCTCCCAGGGGTGTATCAGTCATCTCAGATCTTTACCTCAGTCTCATCACATTCCTTGTCTTTCTAGCAGCAGCCTTGGTGGACATTTGCCAGAACCTCTTCCCTAGTGTGTGTTGGTTTTCATTAAATACCAGAGACTTTTACCTCCCTTCTCCTCTAGTCCTTGCCTCAGGCTCATGGGGAACTGTGTCACCATCCTGTTACAATCCCCTTTGCTGTGATGGAGGCACTGGTGGCTCAGCCATCTCCATGTCCATGGGCTGCTCAGCTGGGAAGTTGTTGCAGCTCTGTTGGTGCCTTCAACAAAAGGCCTGGCCCTGCCAGGAGGA
Organism: Corapipo altera; assembly: GCF_003945725.1. NCBI lineage: Eukaryota > Metazoa > Chordata > Aves > Passeriformes > Pipridae > Corapipo > Corapipo altera. Next base: position 8,719,708 of record NW_020884883.1, on the reverse strand, counting down.
CCTGGCTGCCTGCCATTATTCAAAGTCCTGTCCAGTGCAGCTGGAAATCTTTGAAATGAAAACAAAAGCATCTCCTGGTAGTAAGATTTTGCTGTTTGCACAGCCACGAATGGACCTCTTTAGGTTCTTCCTTCTGATGCAGGTAAAAAAGCCACATGCATACACCAGAAAAGAGTTCCCCCACCAGTCATATTTATCACCTGAAACTATACCCTGAAATTTTTGTGGATGTGTAGTGAGGGACAATCTGAGGTAAGGTCTAAATGAGAATATATTTTTATACCCTCTTTTTCAAGCTCTCCTGTCCTTTATTAAAGGCCTAGGTTTGCTCAGTATGACATTGGAGTGTGAATCAAATTTCATCAAATTGCATAGCTTAGTCATAGGTTGCAGAAGGTAGTTTGATTGATCCTGCACTCCTGCCAGTGGCTTAAAATATGGGTTGGATACCACCTTACTGGCAAATATTAGCAAGCAGGAATACTCTCCCAGGAAGGAATATTTTAAAGACAAGAAAAGTGAGAGACCTAAGTAACTCATTAGTGAAAGTAATGCTGAAATGCATGAATGGGTAAGCATGGCAAAAGCAGTGGTTTACATCACAGAGTCTTCCATCTCCTTGAGGATAATCAGATGCTTCTTGTCCACTGCAGGTACAATGAAACCACTTGCTGGTGATACTGGAGTGACAGATCTTGGTCCAGACCAGGGGCTGTGGAAATGGGCTATTCTGCCTGCTCAGAGCCCCACAGGAACCCGTGGAGACCAGCCAGACACAGATCACATAGCAAGGACATAGTGTTCCATTTCCTCAGAGCAAAAGAGCTACTAATGGGACCATGAGAAAAAACTATTGTAGAACATACTGGGCAGCACATACAACTTGGTAGCAGTCTGAGACTTCTGTTTAAAGTTTCCAGTTACCTTAAATACTCTGTTTGTGTAGTTAAACATCCATAATAGCTCTAGGCTCTGCTATTTTCCATTAATATTTCCATAGCTCATACGTCACGATCATGACCTTTTTAGGAGTCCTGTTTCATCCATTCACCTTATTTATTCTGAAGATCTGTCCTTCAGTGGTGTTCCATTTTTATTTATTGGTGACACCAAAAACCAGTTCATTAGCACACTGCGTTTTATGAAAAGGCCATTATTGAGAACATTGCAGAGAGATTTCCCACAGGAACATATCTAGGGAAACTCCTTTAGCAAATTCCTGCTGCCAAAGCTTTCATCCTCACTGCATCTCTCTGCCTGTAAACCAGTTCCTTGCAGACCGTGCAGTCCCTGAAGCAGTAGTAGTCTTCTCTATTTGCCTGACATTCCTCCCTGCAGTACCACTTCATATATGCACAGTGCAGTGGCACTTTTCCTCATTTGCCAGGGATAGGTTGGATTAATCTAACATAATCCACTCTTACTTTATATCTTATCCTATTAATTTAATTCTCCTTTTCTTCAAAACTTGCCTTCAAGTCTTTTGTGTTATTGAAGTCAGACTAATGAAACCTGTTCCACTTGCACTCACCAACCTCAACAAATTGTCTATTGAATCCTTAGGAAGCCATCAGACATTTCCAGCAAGGATGAGGAAGCTGTATTAACAGAAAATTAGGCTAATCTGCAACTATGTGCTTTGTTCTGCCTACTGCACACATGAGAGAGGAGTTAAAAACTGGTCAGTTGTGGAGGAAGGTTAACTAATAAAAGCAGGAGATTACAACTTGTCACGAAGAGTGAAAAAGGATGGCTTGTTTTGCTCACCCTGTGCTGAGAAGGAATATGATTGAACTTTCTAGATAAATACATCACAGGACATGTCATAAACAGAAGGATAGTATTTCACAACCTAAGGCTGGCACAAAAGCAAATGATTACCAGCCCTGGAGACATGATAGTGGAGCTAAGGAGTATCCATCTCCATTTAAAGACATCAATGTATTTAGCAGCGAGACGTGATTGCCTGCTATTGAAGGAAACCGAACTCAGTGCTACTGCAGTTGCAAACAAGCTTTCAGAAAGCGTAACCCCAAACTTATAAAATGGAATCGCTGCTTGCCCACCTCCCAAGGAGCACTCTGACTACCTTTCTCTGAACTCTCCAAGTCCCTCCATCGGAGCATGGAACACTGGGAAGTCAGGAAACAGCAGCATTACATTCTGTGTCCAGTGCTGCCTACTCATGCCCAGCTCTGCTGCAAGCACCAGCAGCCTTGGTGTTTCCACTTAGTAAAGCAAGTTCAGCCCATAGACCACTGCAATGGGCACACACACAGAGGAATCATCCTATTCCTGGGCTGTCCAGCTCCCTCCATTCACCTCCCTTGGCTGTCCTTTCTAATCAATACCTCCTCTCTTCCTTTCCTCTGACAGCCCTGCCTCTTTCCCTCACTGTTCTTCTTCCCACAGCCTCTGCAGTTTACCTCTGTCTACACCCCTGTGATGTGCTGATATGGGGGGACAGGACACCCCCTCTTCCCTGAGCCATCCCGCATTTCTGCTCCCTGACTACACTGTGTCTTCTTGCAGCTCCAGTCCACCAGCAAAAGCAGAGAAGTTCCCCTGCAAAGAGAGTCTCTGCTGCAAATACATCCTTGCAGACCAGAAATCGAGGCTGCATGAGCTCACTGTTAAAGCCTGTGCTGTGGTTTGCCTGGGAAAATCATTCAAACATCACAGACAACAAAGAGACCTCCTGGATACAGTGCCATTTTTGTAGTCACCTTTCGAGCGCAGCTGCACACAGAGCCCATCATTCCTTGTTCTGTCCTCACTCATTAATGGCGATACTCCATCCCTGACCTCTTCACTGTTTCCTGTTGTGTAGCTGTAGCCATCACATCTCTGCTCAGACAATCTTATTTAAGCTCAGGCTGTTGTGATCAATCCTGGATTCTTGGCCCTTCTACCCGGGTTTAATTTTCAGACAGTTTTGTGGGCTTGCTGCATGCTGAATTCCCTCCAACTTTGTTGGAGACAACAGTATTGTTTATCCAGGTGGACAGGAGTACTGTGCTTTCATGCATGATAAACTCCTACCTCCCCTTAAAACAAACAATTTGGCAGTGTGTGTGGCATAGGTTTACTATGAACCATCCTTCTCTCCCAATCTCTTGGGCTCTGATGCCTCCCCGACTTCCCCATCTCTTTCTTAATTTCTCCTTATTAGTAGTCCTCATGCATCAGATTTCCTAAAAATAATTATTCACACAAGTTGTCTGAAGATGTTATTTGAAGGCTTGTTTTGATGGCCTGTCAGATGTATCAAGGTTCAGATGACCTCTAATGAGGTCAAAAGTGTGAAAATGCAGAAATTACCATTGCAATGGGGTGTGGGGGTTAGTGCTCCCGCTAGCTCAGCAACAAAATCTACCAGCCAAGGCCCACTCGAGATGTGGGTACCCCTCTCTTGCATTGCACTCCAGGAGCAGTACTTCCCTGGCTAAAGAAAATGCACCAGACACAGTGGCTTAACTGGGGCAAAGAAAGATGAGTTCTACAAGTAAACAAGGCAGGGTTCCCTAAACATTTTCAAGTCATCCTCTGCATCACAGGGTCTACTTTCCACATCCCCCCAACCCCAGTGTTCTACAAGCAACATCCGGCCTGCGAACAGTCCTGTGAGGCTGCTGAACACAGCAGTGCCCCAAATCAGAGCAGCAAGTGAGAACCCACAAAGAAAGCACCAGCAAGTGCTGTTTCTGTAACCCTCATTTTTCTTTCAGATGGATTAAACTTTATCCTGTCACCTGTAAAACCATAATAAAGCCTGTAACAAAGGTATAGCAAGGGCACTTCAAAACAAATGTATCCACATACATACATCAACTTACCTTCCCTAAAAGACAGAGTAACTACCAAAAGCGCACTTCAATGAGCTGATCTTTCATACAAGATTTCACAGTATGCATTTGCACTCCATCTCAGCAGCTGGATCACAAAGAACATTCAAAGCAATGTAGCCCTGATGCAATAAATTAGCTGCCTCTGTAAACCCAAAGGTATCAAGCTGTCACACAAGGGATGTCAATCCATAATTCTAATATAACGTCTGTAGGTTCTCTCAACAGCTTTAGTTTTCACAGATGAAGGGTTTGACCTGGTAATTCGTAACAGGAAGAGGCTTCCCTCAGCTTTCATTGATTACTGCAGGAGACAATAACTCACAATAAAGCTTTGCAGCCCAGTGAGATTTTCCCCTTCCCTCCCTGCTTTTATATTTGTGCATTCAGACCTGAGCTCTGCAACTATTAAGGTCTATATAGTGCGTATTCCAGAGGAAAAAAGTTTTCATGGACATGGGAAAGGAGACTCACAGATAGATTTCTCTTTAGGGATACTGAAATGCACCATCCCTTTCAATATGTTGAGGCATCTGCAAGGTACATGCAGCCTCTGGAGCCAGCGGGAAATTTCAGACTCACAAAATTGATGAGGCTGGAAGGGTCCTCAACCCCTTATAACTGGGTTTCCTCTGGAGGCCATTTCATTCAACCTCACCTTTTCAGAGTAGGTTGCCCAGGACCATATCCAGTCAGGTTTTGATCTTCCACCAATGGAGACTCTACAGATCCTGTGGGCAGCCTGTGCCACAGTTTGACCATCCTCACAAGGAAAAAAAAGTGTTTTCAGATGGAATTCCATGTGGTTTAACTTGTGCCCAATGTCTCTTGCACTGCCAGTGGACACTTTGGAGAAATGTCTGGCTCCCTCTTTCTTATTCCCCTCTGCCTTCCTTCCCAGCAGGTATTTATACACATGAAAGTCCAACAGAAACACCAGCAATTTTATTCCCCTAATTAAAGATCAGGCAACTGTTTTCTCCACTGAGAGTGCTTGAGGGCATGAAAGGCTCACAGAGAATTTCAAGGTGAGTGACAATGTCATGAACCCTTTGGTCTAGAAGCCTGGAGAAGATTCGCTTCTGAGTTTCCGAAGGCATGTAACTTGGCAATAGTGGTAGTGTGTAATATCAGTCTCAAACATTTCTTTGGGAATATCTGAAAAGGACATATCTGAAAATGAATTTAACTCTGGTTTCTAACCTGTGTTTATTTTTAGCAAAGAGTAGGTGTGACAATAATAAAGATAGCAGTGTCTCAAAAGAAATTATGAAGCATGACATTTATTTTCACCCTTCTTCAAAATCCTTTTTTATTGATCTGACTTGTACAATTTATAACCATGACTCCATAAAGATAAGAAAAAGGACTGGGCATGCTTAGAAGAACTGAACTGTGAAAATTCTTTGAATGCTGCAGAACTGAAAGGAAGCTTTAACCACTGAAGTGATCTATTATATTATGTGCTGATATATATCTGTGATATATTATCTGCTGAACTATTTCCAGCTAATCTCATACTAATAATATTTGTTGATCAGCTCTGACCCAGAGATACGGTTCAGGACAGAAGTCTTCAAGCAAGAAAATTAGAAACTTCTATATGATGTTATTCACTGCAATAGATTCACAATAATGCAGACAAAATCAATATAACAAGATACAAGTGCTTTACTGCAGTCAAATGTGGGTTAAATAGTTTGAATATCTGACTGAAAGGAAAAACATTGTCTTGTTCAGACTGTGAACGAGGTGGGCTCTAAGACACACAGATTATGTTTCCAATGTGAGGTTTGCCTTATTTTACATTTGCTTTGTGATGATGGAATCTGTGTCTGCACAGTAAGGAAGTAAAAATCCTACAGTTTGGAATCAACTTTAAATTTGCAATGTTCAACAAAGATTCAATGGTAAGAAATGCCTTTACCTAGAATAGTTATAGTTCTAGCATGGAGCCATATTATGACCATGCTTATTGTCAAGCCAAACAACTTGTTGCCACCTACATCAGTTTCCTTTTCTGCCCAAGAAAAATTCAGATTAGACTAAGCTTGTTCTAACTATACTACTAATATCTTGTTCTCTCTCCCCAGTACAGTGCTTCACGATATTTGTCGTTGGTGCAAGGCAAGTTCTTCATAAACACCTTTCCTCATCTATTTTCATGAAAATGCTGTCAATTTATTCATGACACTATCATCCCAGACGTTCCATGGCGTAACAGTTTATATGGGTATATGCAACAGCATAGGAAAGCTGCAAGATCATAAAGAGTTGAGACAACCCAAAAAAAGAGGAATGACGCTGAAGGATCACAACAAATCTCATTCTGATGCTCTCAGTACCTCAGTAGATAAACTGGATAGATTTATTCAGGTAGTTTATAGTACTCAGGTCAAGGAAGGCTTTCAACAGTGTCTACAGCACAGTTCATCTTTGCAGTAGCCACAACTGAGAATTTCATTCTGCAATATTTTCTGGATGGAAAACAAACAAAACAAACACCAAACCCTAATCACTCATGCTGCAGATACTTCAGAGCATCTGAGCAGCCTCCTGTAAGGCTCTGGGCTGCAGACCACTATTAGCCTTCTTCCTTCAACCCAGAGATCTTTCAGCCAGGGCAGCTTCATTGGTGACAGCCTCATCTCTTGGAGAAAAGGAAATTTCTGGGACTAGTTTAGGACAAAATGAAGCCTTTATCAAACCATCAGCTCCACAGCCTGTACTGCCTGTGAAAGGCTTTCCAACAGCCTCATGCTATGTATGCAACACACATATGCAAAATCTCCTCCTCTCAGAGTATTTTGCCATAGAAAAGAACAGAAGAACCACTGATGTGTGATCTGTATAAGTCACATCACTTAACAGAATCCCAAATAGCACAGTTATTATAAGAAGTTTCAGAATATGAACATGTCTAGAGCAGAATGAAAATGTGTGCAATGGCCAGTGATGTATACAGCATAAATGTTTTTAGAAAGGACCATCTGGATGGCACATTGGCACCACCACCACATTTCTTTTGAAAATTTGGGGGTCTTGATAGCATTTGGGAGGGATGGGAGGAGATTTTCTAGTTTTCTACCATGCAGCAATTGTACAAGTCAGATCAACAGAATTTTCAGAAAACTTAATGGTAATAAAAATAATTTTCATGCAATGTGTTTCTGCATTTTTCTAATCATTTACTAACGCTCACTATGGTTGCTTTCAGCATAGAAAAATAACTCAAATAAAACCAAACCAATAAACAAAACCCCACAGCTTGTTTCTTCCTACCTTTAGATGTTTACAGCCAAATTTTCACAAGCTTGGAAAACTCTGACCCCACACTTGCACTGCATTTTCCTGGTATCCTCATCAAATTCCTTAAATGCTTTCTTCCCTTTCCCCTCCTCTGTGTCTCTCTATTGATTAGGTCATGTTTAATTAAGAAAGTTATTTTTTCCTCTTTGCGATTTCCTGGAAAGAAAAACAAAGAAGTTTTAGCATTTCAGAAGGAAGAAGATTTTCAGAAAATTATTTGTTTGAAGGGGAACTTCTTCTTTCCTGACATCACCTGGACTACTCCATTTTCAGCTTTCCCTTCATATTCTAAATGACAAGGGCGCACTTTTTCAGAGTTCATGGTCCTTGCTTATTGATTGTTCAGATTTCTGAGAACATAACAAGAAAATTTGCAGTTAATGGGGTCATGCTAACAGTAGTGTCTTAAAACAAACAGCAGGGTTAATTAATGTTTGAAGAGTAATCAAGTTTACTGAAGCACAAATATTTCTTTACTTCTGCTTTCTGACATTTGTTGCAGCCTCTCGGAGTGAAACACAAGAGGCACCGAACAGTGCACCAAAGAGGCACCAAAGAATGCAACAACCTATGCTGCAGAGGTGGTAAAAAATTCTAGCCAATATATGAAGCAGAACTGAGCAGACAAGAATCTAGATGAAGTTTGTATAATACCTCTGGGGAAAAAAATTGTAAAATACCCACTGCATTTTAATCTAATTAATATGAAGAGAAATCAATAATCCTACATTTTAAATACACTTCATAGACAAAAAATTAAAAGGGGCAGCAGGAGAGGTTTTAATTGACCTTGTATCTTTTGTCTACCTAGGCACAGTTTTGTTTGGAGAACACTTCATCAGGTGCTAGAGCTCACACAAACAAGTAGTGCACCACAGCTGCTGTTTTTTGAGTCATAGGTCAAAGAGCTAAAGGGAATGGTAGGGTAATTTTTCAACAAGAAGGAAATATTGGCCCAAAATAAAGTCACAATGAGTTACAGCTGGTGGGAGGGATTTGGAGACAAGCCAGATCGATTTTTGCCACTCTTTGTTAATTTACTGCTAGCTTTAGCTCTTGGAAAACAAGATGGATTGTGACAGAAACAAATAATCTGCAGTAGCGGCACCCACGCAGCCCCAGTGCACACTCGCCCATATTGTACCTCGCCGATCCGTGAGCAGGCACCAGAAACAATAGAAGGCAAGTGTTTGGATGTGTAGGTCAAAGCAAATTTTATTGCTTAATACAGTTTGATCTCCCAGCACAAACTTCAATTTCACCTCTGTTTACTTGGAGGCTCCTAGGGAATTATCCTTCTCAAAATCTGTCAGTCAAAGAGCACATCCCATCTCTGTGCAACTCCCCTTTGATTGAAACATCTACACCCAGCATACTGCAAGTTCAGTTTCTTCTCTTGACAACAGCAATATTGGAGTTATTATTCCAGTGGCAACCCAATATTTCCCCTCCTTTGCCTTATTTTTCATGCCTGTCAGCTCTGATGGTCTGCAACATCACACAATTAATTTATACTAGTCCCTCCTTATGCATCAAAGAAAGCCAGTCTGAGATTTTTGTTTTAATTTCTATATCATTAAACCACATTCCTGACTTTTAATAGCTTGCTTTGCACAAGTCCAGTGATCCCAGACAGCAGATATACCTGCTCTGTTTTAATAATCTGGACTCAACCAGCATGGTAGCTTGACATTTTAGTACTTTGACTTCAGTCTTAAGTTCTTGAGAACCCCAATGTTATGTAGAGGTAGATGGCGATACTGGGGTAACCTGATACTGTCACAGTTTTAATAGCTGTGAGGAGAAGATGGTTGTGCTTCATGGGCTCAAGACCTTCCCTTCAGCTGGAGGTAAACCACATCTTAGCTCTCCCCCTTGTTCAGCTTGCCCTGCACGTCTCTCTCTACTTCCCCATGACAATTAACAGGGAAGGGAACACAACCCCGCTTCCTACCAGGGTCAGTTTGTCACTACTTTGTGATACAGAAGAGTGTTCTTCTGTTGGCATAGGGTAAGGTGTTATTGCTTCCTAAGCACGTCTTTTACTTGGTTGTTCTTATTATTAGTATTATTACTCATTATTCACTTTCTCAGGAATTACTTTCCTTTCTCTCTGCAAAGGAAACATGACAAGTTTGCCATTCCCTTGACTTTGCGAGACGTCCCGTGAGGGAAACTCCATACTTGGACAGGGATGCTCCTATCTGCATGTCTGTGTCCTGTCTTCAGAGTCGTGGTGGTGGCAGAACAGAATGCAATTGTCTATGGAGGGGTAGGACCCTCTCCCCACGGACATGCCCTGGGGGGACAGCTGTGATTTCAGTAGGCAGAGCAACTAGCTGATGGATATATAGGGTCATGAGGAAAACATAGCACATCATGAGCTGAGTTTGTACAGGTTTTACACACTTTGGGAGTGGGGGGGCTAAAGTTCTCAGCATAAGTGGAGACTTGCTGGGGCAACCAACAGGAGAAAGCTGTCACTGCCATCACAACAGTCAGACACAGATTATTTCTATGTACCATCAAAGTCAGGCCTTGCTTAACTGGTTCAGCTACAGCTATATATAAGTTGTAATTTAGGAGATTGAAACTGGGTATCATACAAAAATTGTCACCTATGTTCAGGAGCTCAGAATTACCTCCCTTATTGCCACTATCACGTCACAGAGCTATTTCCAAAAGCTCAGTATTTTCTAAAGTTGACTTCAGCTCAACTTGCAGAATCAGCTCTGAGGCCAACATTTATAACACAGAGCCATATCCATGTTCACGGGTATCAGTATTTAGTTGACTCTGTTTACTGTCAACAGTTCCAATTCCTGCTAGCTGGTAATTACAGCACATGTGATACGATCCTGGGTGTGCTGTAGTGTGCTGATTAGCAGTTAGACTCACTTTGGCCTCATCCACACCAACCTTACCCTGTTTACAGTGACTAACACACCGAGACTACTCTGTAATTGAAACTGTGAGAGCTGTAGCAAATCTGTTAGAGCTCAGTATGTTGTCTCCATCTTGTGCAGTGTCACCACTGACCACATTCAAAGTTAACTCAAGCAATCTCTAAGAAAATCTTCCAGCCAGTGATCTGTGGTCAGAAAAACAACTATAAATATGTCTTGAAAAAGAAATGCACAGCTCTTTATCTGTACATAAACAACTCAAAAATGAATGTCAATGAATGCAACCCAGATTGCAACTTCAAGAGAAGTCAGCTAAATATGTGCACTCTAAAATGATGTGGAAGTAGGGACCCTCACAAAGAAGTTTGGTGCAGCACAAAACCATATGCACATTGACAGAAGGGCTCACTGCTCATCCTTACTAGGAAGGACAAAAATAAACACAAGAAGAGCCAGAAGGGGGGAAAAAAAGTGGCACAAGTATAAAATTTCTGTGGTACAATCCAAACAAATGAATGAAGACAAGAATGTCTTACAGTTCATGAAATAAAAGCTAACATTAGCTGCTTGTCCTCATGGTTTCTTACCTGAAAGTCGTAATACAATAAGGCATTATGAAAAGGGAAAGGAGTCACTGCTGTGAAGTCAGGCAAAGAATACTTTTTAATGAGAGGCAGGGCAGGCAAGAGAAGGAACAAAGTAAAACCACGTCTGCCTCCTTGGACTGCCTGGACAGCATATGATAAGTTGAGCTAGGATCCAAGATGTATCAATATGGCATCAACAAGGATCTATGAGGATATTTTCAGAGGACACTGGCCCACAGAATGAGCATCTGGGAATTCCAGAATAGCAGACTCCCACCAGCCCTAGTGCTGACACTTGCTGGATTTCACGCTTTATTTCACAATGACCTACAGACCATCCTTTCCAAATGGCTCATATATGCTAGCCACACCTGCCTGAATCCAGAACTCCAAGTGTCCAACATTATGGGTATAGTTTTAGCAGCAACTTGACTATCGTGTGTCTTTATGTGAAGAAACAGGACTGAAGCCAAATATGAGGAATTTGTCAATATGCTCCCATTCATATCACACACACAGCTAATCTGAGCTTCCCATCTTTTTGGTAAGTCACACCAACACAAGCAATATACTTACACGTCACACTGTTCCCCATACCAGTTAATTCAGAAGATGCAGGGACAATCTTTTAAACTGGACTAGTAAAATCAATTGAGGAAACATGAGCCTGTTTGCAGCTTGCTTTTTAATTCCTGGGAGATGTACTATTGAATACATGGTAAGGTTGATCACACCCTGAAGTGCAGGCTCAACTGGGAGAAGACAAGCAGCTTGCTGACAAGGGAACAGAAGAGATCCCCTGCCATAGTGAGGGGTTTTAACACACTACCACCAGACCAAACAAAAATCTAGCTGGATTGCCATGACCATCAGCTTGTTACCATAGGAAAACCTGGAACGTCCCTCAGAGTAGATCTGCTGGTATCAAGAGAGATGCTGTATGCTTTCTGGATTGGCTTATCCTACTATTACAGACTCCCTGCAGGTTTTCTAAAGATAAACACAATAAATGCAAGGCTCTTGGCAAGATCAGAGTCATTAATTTATGCTTCTATGCTCGTCTTGCTTATTTTTATGGATGGTATTTAGTTTTCGTCTTTCCCACACCATCTTACCAAGAGTTGCAAAATTTTTCCCATTCTTTTCATTATTCCAGCAGAAAGATGGTGCCATTTGTTTCCCTCTTCCCTGACATTATTTCCTGGTTTTGCATGATCTGTAGATCTTCACAGTGTCTCTGGAGCAGGTCCCTATGGAGATAATTTTGTGGAGTAGAAGTCCTGCAAAAGATGGTAGGCAAGGCTACTTTCCTTTCAAGAAAGAGAAAAACTATAGCTTAGTTTTGATTATTCCTGCTTATCTTCAGTCAAACACTGTTACCTGATGAGAAAACAGCCTCTCTTCCCTCTGGCCAGCTTGATTTGGAGTGACGGCAGATTGGGGAAGCAATCAATCCTTCCCTCAGAGTAATTGCCAATAAGTCCCAGCTGGCCCTGCTCTGGTTAATTCAAAGGGTCTTAGGGAAAGCATAAACTAGGCAACAGTGACAGAAGCAGGATGTTTCATATCGGTCTTTTAAAAAAATCTGCAGCAGTAGCTTAACACTCATTCAAGGGAAGAGCAGGAGAAAAGGTGGGTTGGAGCAGGGGGAGGAGGGAGCCCTCTGAAAGGCCAGGGAGCTAATACAAACACACCCAACCACTAGCCACTGCTTTCTATTAAAGGATTGATTTCTTGGGTATATCTCTCCCCCATCTTCCTCTGAATCATTTTTATAAGCCTACTTGAAAAAAGAAGCAAGTAGTGTAACATGAAGTGAGATACATGGTCAACTTCCAGAGAGTTGCTTATCCATGCTGCGATCTGTCCATTGCACCCGCAGGAGTTTTGGCAGAAGTGGATTTCTGCAGCGGGATTTCCCTGCTTAAAGTCACTTTCATGTGGTTATCCTGAGGACCAGAGACAGGCAGGGCAAGTTGTCATCCTTATCTGACTGACAGATTTTGTTTACTGTTTTGTTTGTTTATTTTTTATTATTTAACTATGATGTAGGATGCCTCCAGGAAGAAAATTCTTTTTATTTAAAAGAGTATAAATAAAATTAACTTATTCAATCTCAGTTTTGTCCCTTCCAGCTCAGCATCTTCTGTGATTCTGTAATTCTTTTCTTACTCTTCTTATTCATTCTTCATTTGCTTTTTTTTTTTTCTGCATTTGATTGTGCTATTCATCTCTACTCTTTCCTGTACTCATGGCCTTACTCAGGGTTATTTACCAGCTCTTTCCTGTTTTCAAAAGGCAATCTTTTTCTCATTCTAGCATTCACACCCACACTTTCACTTCCACCCCCTAACTGTCACCCATGTCTCTTCATTGTTTTGTTAGCTCTCTTCCTTTTCTTATTTGAATTGATTTCTATAACTCTACTGAAAAAAAAAAGGGGGGGGGCCAGAAACTGCTGACCAGTCCAGCTGGGTAGGGAGGTCTAGTGGCATGCTGACAACCCAGGATGAGAAGTTATTTTTCTGCTGTTAGCAACAGTGCATTCCCTTTTCATTTGTGACCACTGTTGTTCTGTGCCTTCCAGTTTCTTCTGAAGGACAGAAATAGCACTGTAACAGAGCAAAATCTGTTTCTCAGAGATAACAAATGTTGTAACCAGAGAATGGAAGTCAAGTCTAAATGTATACAATGTAATGTTTAGGTACCTAAACTAGGATTGCAGTTGTTGTAGGCTCACAACAGAGACAATGGAGTTACAAGTAATTTCAGAAGGAGACAAGTCTTCTTATTCCATTATGTAGGAAAATTTGGAAATCCACTTCTTACTAGACAACACCTACAGATAGGCAGACAAATATTGAGACTCAAAGATGTGGAAGTCAGAGAAGATCCAACAGAAGTTAAAGACAAATGTCTCCTAAACTCACCCTTCTGCATTAGACTATGTGGCCTCAGATGTTCAGAGGTCTTGTTCTAACACACATGTGTGTAGATCTCAGGTGTCCCTGTTGGGGCTGGGCACAGTGTTTGACCCTTAGACTTCAACCCAGCTGAACGCAGGCAAAGCCATTGAGATGGAGCTTGTGCTCATGATCACCAAAGAGACCCCACCACAGAGCCTTTCTTCACTGAAACTCAGCAATGGACCAGATGTATGCTGTAAGAAAAACGTTTCTGTGATGCACCTGAGATTCTCTTCATCAATATGCTAAATCTGTGTAACAGATTCATCAGTGGGTTATTTAATTTACATTTTTAAGAGACTACAATACATCTGCAACTGTAGCAGAGAAAGTGATTAGATACATGGTGATAAATGTACTTGGAAGGGATATTGTTACACATACTAATTGGACATATTTTGCTACTCTGTTTCTCACAAAATAGTGGGAATGTAGAGCTCCATTTCCCAATAAAGAGTTCCTCTAAAGAACAGTAAAGAATTCCTGTTACAGTCCTGGAACACTTGAAAATCAAGTCAGAGGCAGAGAGGGATTGTTTTCCGCAAAAGCTATGTGGAAGTCTTAAATGGCTTTAATAGGTGTCCACCTATACTGAACATGATAGTTTCTAAAGCCATCAAATGCCATCCTCCCTGGTAGAAGTGCTGCTTTGATCATATTTCTGTGAGATTAAGGAAAGAAAGCCAACTCAGTGGCCCCACCAGAGGCAGCTTTGAAGCTGCCTCCTCAGTACAGCCTTTAGCTGAGGGTTCAGCAAGTGCATGCTTCTTGCTCAAACCACACGTGTAGCTCTGAAACAGCCAGGGTACATGCTGCCTCCACCCCCGGCACAGCAGGGGTAGGCTCTGCCCCTGGCCTGACCAGTGGCTGGGGCCGAGGAAGGGAGAAAACATCACTGTAGAGAGAAATTAGTGTTTCTTTAGCAGTAAGAGGAGGGATAGTGAGGATTTGGGGAGGGGAGGGAGCATTTTGGAAAAAGGTAGATGTATAGGCTTCAAATCTGTATGGATCTAGGCTTCATTAACTGCACAGCTCTCAGAAAAACCCATTTGTCTTTATTCTGGCAGCTCGTGGGTCAGTGATGGTCTCCTAGTAGCTGTATGAAGAGAACATAACAGAGTGAAGCCCTTAGCAGCTTTATGAACCTGAAGGCACTATTACAACACAAATAATCATTTTGGCTGTATGCTTAGGGACAGTTCAGAGCAGCAGTGATAATTACCTTTCAGTCTAAGCAGACCTGCTCAGGCAGCTCTGTTATACTCCAGCAGCCCACTCCATTGGCCCAGGACTGATACCAGAGCTGCAGCTGGAGGCTATCCTGTCCAACTTGTGCCATAGGGCAAAGCCTTGCTGAGAGGCTTGCTGTTGATAAAATTATCCTGATGGCTCTGGTGAGGATCTTCCCAAGAGCCAGCGAGCATGAGCTAATACTGTGTTTTCATCACCTGTGTCCCAGGTGCTTTTAGGTAACATGGGTGAGATCATCCACTGGTGCAAGAAAAGCTCCGTTACAATAAGCAGAGCTGATTTGGCTGATACCACCTGATCTCCTGTTGCAGAAGTACTTTGTTCATCTACTACTGAAACTCAGACACCTCAGGAGAGAGCTACCAGTATGAAAAAGTCTATACAACAAATTCTGGGAGGGAGGAAAACTTATTTTTTTTGAAAGCACCAAGGTGTTGCTTTGTGTTGTAATTTGGCCAAGAAACCAGAGACAGTACAACCTGTTCATGAGGACAGTGTCTGCTAAGGATGAGCAAAGGTAGCAGCCAGATTTACAGCGGTGTCTGAACAGGCAGCAATGCCCAGTGTGCAGGAGTGGCCAAGGGACAAGCTGAGCATGGACATGCAGAGCTGTCTACTCAGCTGTGCTAGTTGTTTGTGTGCCACACCATAGATCACTCTCTGGGCAGCAGCTGAAAGCCCTACCAGGTCTCCTGTTCAAACTTTCACCTGCCAGGTGTCAGGTGAGCCGAAGTCCCACACTTGGAAATGTACACATGTAATCTGAGCAGAAATAGCCCATTAAACCAGCACTAGTATTGCATTTTTGCAGCTAACTGTTCTCCTTTCCAGTTCTTTGCTACAGAACATTCAATATATAGTCATAGAAAAGTACTGGGAGACAATGTGGCAGTTTGAGCCACATTAGAAATCCAAAATCTAATTTCCAGGCTTTCCCCACCCCTTCCCACAATTTATCCCAACATCAAAGAGAAAACTTTCAGGCAAGAGGCTTCTATAGGGGAAAGGGGAAGTATTTACATTTATTTACACAAATAAATATACTGTACAAACTAAAAGCAACTATATATATATATGTTACACTTCTATCAGTCCCTTCGAAGCTCCTCCCTCAATTAGTCCAGGAAAAGCCTTTTCAGGCTGATAGGTAACACAGTCTCTCTCTCGTGGGAGTGTTTAGGGAACCCAAAACACTCCCCCACTGACTTCCAGTTGTTTGCTGCAGTCTTTTCTTCTTCATGAAGTCCAAGATATCTCCGAGTCCTTTCTCTTTGGTTCTGTGCCATCTCTGTTGCGTTGTTCTCTCTTTCACTTTCATACCTTGGTTTGCTGCTGCTGCAGTGGAGTCAGCTTATCAAGCGTCCTCCAAGTCAGTTTTCAGCTGCCCCCAGTCAAACCTTGGCAGGGCAACTCTCGAGCTTCTCTCTCTGGCCCATCTCCAATTTGGCCTGAGATTCTTCTCCCTGGCACCGAGCTGCTTCATTATCAGCCGGTCTCTTGGCTAATCTTCAATACTAAGCCTTGCATCCACTCCCACTTAACAGTGAGAGCAGAAAAAAGCCCCCTGGCCTTGCCCACAGGCAGCTCGGTCCAGTTATACACTGTTCCAAGCGCCCCGCAGCCCAACTTCGGGGGGGGAAGAGGGCCTAGCCTCCTCCCTCTTACCTCAGGTGTTGTGAGTCGCGTCCCTCACAAACACTCACTCCAAATGCTTCTTCTAACCCTGCTGTGGGCCGCAGGGCTGTGGGCCGCAGGGCCTCCCCTGCCCCCTCAGAGGGGAAGAAGGAGGAGGCACTGCCACCCCTTTGGCCTTCTACACCTACACGCTGCAGCAGACACCAACAGAATTGCCAACAGCTTCTGGTGGCTGTGTATATGTGATTTTTCAGCAGCAGAGAACAAGACGAGTGGTGATTGGCCCTCCAGGGAACACTGCCCTGGAACTCAATCACCTCTGGGCCCCTCGGCTCTCAGGGGGGCCAATCTCAACCCATGACACCTTTCATGAAAAATTTGGTTCAGCCCTCAGACTGCTTGTTTTGCATATGCTGAGCAGATGGGAATGAGCTGCCCTTGCTGTCCAAGATGTTACTGGGGATTCTTCCTCCAGGGCTGTGAGACAGATCATGAGGTCATGAACCTTGTTCTAGAGCAGAAGGAAGGTGAGGAGTAGGATCAAAATCCCTAAAACCAATAGATCCCATAAATCACACAGAGTGCCCACAAAATCCTCTGATGCCTCTTTCAGCCCACCACACCCAAACTACATCAATATTCTTAATTTTTATTCTAGATACTAAGTTAAATGCTACCACAAATTTCATTCTCAACACTCCATCCATCTCTGAATTCTACTACCGTGACTGAGGCAATCTAAGCTCTGTGGGCTGCTTCCACTCCCACCCTGCCAGGTAACGGGAGAGTTGTGATTCCTGTCCAGGTTCCATACCGCACCGATGACAACTTCAGTAAAGTGGGAAGACACAAGAGAAGATGCTCATCTTTTCCGAATTAAACAATCAGGAAAGAGAGAGGTTTTGGACTGATATATGTGGCATTAACACAGCACCCATTTCAATATTTCTCAGCTACAAAAATCCCACATGACATTTCAAAAAAACCTCACCACATTTGTTTGCCACGATTTTCAATACTAGTATCACAATGTAGAAAAAAAGTCTACCACTAACCAAAAAAAAAAAAAAAAAAAAAAAAAAATAAAAAAAGGAAGGAAGTGGGGGAAGGTAGGGAATGGTCTTTAGGGATTAGCTTTGTTTTGAAGATCTGGCCCCAGCTGGTGAAAGCAGGACTCCTCTCATCACCTACCATTCCACCATTAGGTGCCCAGTCTGAGCTGCAACTTCGTGGGACCTTCAAGGCCAGTTCTGGGGAGATCACTTGGACCAGGCACCAGTCTTTTGGACCACTAATGTTAGGGAAGATGCCATCTCAGCATCAAGATGAAGCCATTGGGTGTATACCCATTTCCTCCAACAAGTTTAGTACTTCCCCTAGAGTTTTTCAAGTACTTCTTACTGACATTCTTCCAGAAAAATGGGGAAAACATAAATGTTGTAAATACATCTCATTGATCAAAAATGATGGCATTTTTTGCTTTGCTTTGAACATTCAGGTCATACATGGTAATATTCAGAGGACTTGCAAACCTTCAAAACTGAGATCTACCAGTTTCCCCCACAGGTCCTTCCAGAGCTATCTTTCCTCTCCAGTGCATCCAGGTGAATGCAGATCCAAACACATTTGCTGTCCCACAGTGTTGACCTCTGAACACCTAACTTGAATGCCATTAATAAACAAAGATAATGCTCTAAAAAACTCTACAGAGTTGGCCTAATGCTACTCCTTATTATTCAAACAAACCTTTTCCTTGTACTTAATAATTGAAAGTCTCCACTAAATTGTCAGACATAGGATGAGGCCAAGTTACATTTTGGGACTCATGAAACCAGCAACATTAACGGATTTGCCATTAACCCAGCAATATACATGAATGCATTTGAATCTTTCACTGAGCTAAGAAAATATCTCCACTGCTAACTATTTTTTTTTTAAAAATGGAGGTAAATTGTATTACTCCATTTTATCTGAATTATTTCTGTTTGAATAGATACTGGACTATTTCTCATACTGCTTTTCCTTTAGAGAAGCATCTCGAAATAAATAGACATCCTTTGTCCCACACTGCTCTGTGCTGAAGTTCTCTAAAGGTTTCCCATGTCTCTCTTTTTGCTTGTTATTGTCATGATGTTGGTGCTCATTCTCACTTTCAGTTGCAAAATGTCATAAAGAGGCAACAAAAAATATTAATGGTTCTTGGTGTGGCCTTTCCACATCAGCAATTGCAGTGACCCATCAGAAAAAACTTACCTGTGTTAGAAGGTGGTGAGCAGGTGAGCTGAGTGACGAAGTGATGGTAGTTGCAAGCCACTTAATGAGGACAATTTTGAGACCTGAGCTCTTGGAAAAGAGAAGTAGAGAAGTGCCATGCAGACTCTACCTAGGAACTGATCATTTTGCTACTTGCATGACCAGTGAAGATTCACAGAAGAAACATTTTTCTCCAGAGGGCTAAAAAATTCCCATCTAAGTAAATGGTCAAAGCTAAGGCCACATGAAACACATCAGGGATCTATTTGCACTGCAGGTTGGAACTGCCCATGAAGCAGGTCAGGAAAATAAATTTACTTAAACACCCAAGTCCTTTGATATAATCTGGTCACATGGTGTTTATGGGAACAAAATTCACAAACACAAAATCATATAATGATAAAAGCTGTGATTCTATGATTGTTTGTCCACTTCTGTGACCCACAGGGAAGAAGGTATTGAAAGCCATTATTTCATACAGCAGATAATGTCCTAATTAGTCACAGCAAGAGGACTCAGCAGTGAACAGGAGAGAGATGGATGGGATCTGGAGTAATTTCTAGTGCATCAAGCAGCTGAAGCAGCTAAGTAGCTCATGACACAGATCTCTGATGAAGGGATGAGTGAGAAGAAGGGATAATGAAAAACCTGTAGAGGCATGGAGAGGTGATAGACTAAGGCAGGAGCACCAGAAACAGGAATTAGGAATGGGGGAAATATAAGACTTAGAGCTCAGGTTTAGAACTTTTGAGAAGTCTGTACATCATATGGACCCACTGCAATGAGGATGTGGAGGCAGACAGTAAACTGATGGAGAACTGAAGTGCGAGGCACAGAGCAAATGTAGTTCTCTCTTAATAAAATCCAAGTCAGGTCTTATTTTTGTTGACAGAACACAGCGATTTCAAGCAAGTTTTTCCTAGTTATGGTATTATCAGTAAGATCAAAACCCAGACCCAGAAGAAGCCAGGATACAATATAATCAACTCTTTGAAGCTCAGGGAACAAAACATGGGCTGATTGCAAACAAGAGAAGGAGCACTCTAATCAGTGTACCTGTTCAGATTAAAATGTATTTAAAGATTTCCAAAGAAGTGGAGTCCTCATGTGAGTAGAAAAGAACACATTCAGACCTGGAGAAAAATAAAATCCTGGTTTTCCTTCTCCTTAGTTAGAAAATCTTAATTTAGCTTAAGGAGGAAATGTCAAGTGACAGCAGAGACACAGGATAGGAAAGAATTTTTTGTTTTATTGTTTGGAGTGTTTATTTAATGTTTTTTCTTTCAGAAAGAAACAGCAGGCTTTGAAGATTTCACTATGCATGTAAGCATGACAATCTATCATAAAAACATAAGTAGAACTTGAGAGAGCTCATAGTAAAGAATTTGCTGGAATCTATTTGCCAGTATAAATCACCCTTAAAAATTAGGAGTTAAGAAGGAAATTATTTGGAAAGAGCAATTATAATTTACTATGAAAAGAAGACATTAATAGGCAGTAACTAGAGCAAGTGAAATAGGGGAGAAGTACTGGCACTCTCTTCAAATTGTAGAATTGGAAATTACATTTTTTAATTCATTTTCTATCAAACTATGGAAGCAGTCAGAATAACAATGATGATGTAATTTTAGGTCAGGTTCTGACCCAAGCACAATCTTGCACAGTAAAAGAAGGGATGATTGCCTAATATCTTTCCAGGAAATAAATTTTAAATCCACTCCCATGCCTGCTATAGAAGTTCCCTGCAATAGACCTTGGCTTGCATTTACGTGAATTGAGTGAAAGTCCCTGAATTAATCAGTCTCCACACACTGTATAGAGATGAACATTCAGACAGCAATTAATAATAACTTTTGGCATCAAGTAGAAGAGATAATATCTAAGGCTGACACTGGTATGGAAATTAAATGTTATATTTGGCAAGAAGTTTCTAAATAGACCATAAAGGCTCAGGTGTTTTAATGCACATTTGCTTAAATGCCTGTTCCTTTTTTTCCCCTCTGTTTTGTTGTAGTCCTTGTAGTTTGTAGATTTGTTTCATTCAAAATGTCATGGCCTGGTTTTTTTCCCTGGAAACACCTCTCAGGGTAGCTTCCATTGCACATCTTTTCTCCTCCCAACCAGACGACAATGAGTTGCTATGTTTTCTTGCTTTGGAGGATGTTTGGAAATCAGGGAAGGTAGGAGGTCATTTTTGCTTAAGAGAAAAGGAAAAGGGGAAGACAATTATGGCAGCGTATCTCACTGAGGTTCTTAAGGGACTAAGAAACATGCAAGTAAGGCAAAACATTAATCATTACATTAACTTATACAAAGATGGTATTAATAAAATCCATTGTCTAAATGCAATTTGCTTTTAGAGCTTTTGCTGAGCACAAGAGTATGGGGAAGTTAACTTTCCAAATAGTCTGCTTTTTAGTTTGTCAATTTGAATTTCTCTTATACATCTATTTTATAACAAAAAAAATAACAACTGAAAATTAAATCCCTGAGAAATTCCCTCTGGGATTTTGCTATTATTATCCATTTGCCTCTCATAAATTTCACTGTCCTTCCTTTCACTGTCTCTTACATCTCTGGACTTGTTTTCTTCTCATGACAAACCTCAGCGAAATTCTGGGACCAGTGAAGTCACCAGGATGTTTTACCATTATTTTCCCTCATCATATTTCTGCCTGTATCAGTGTATTGAACTGCAATGTTTTAGTTTGGATTATGAGTGAGCTTTTGAAAGGAGTCTCACAGTCACCTCCACTTACTGTACTGTAAGAGGCATTAAGTGCACAGGATCAGGACAGGGTAAGACTCATAAGCACCCACCAAAATGCATTTAGTGTGGACCAAGGGTCAGCACCACAACTTACAGTACAACCCACTCCTGTCAGCTCAAATCGCTTCTGAAGATCGATATAACCTGCGTGAAGTCAGGGCACACCAGCACTGAAGGAGTCAGTGGTGTCTTTCCTTCTGAGAGCTCCTACTCCATCCCTACTAGCCTGATTAGCCTTCAGTTTGGAAAACACTGTCTGGCGTGCCGCTTTCGGAGACTGCTCAGAGAACCATTGGCTTAATAGAAGCATCATTGCAAAAATCAACTACTTTTTCCTTATTTAACTGGATGAAAACATTTTTTTCTTGATTGAAATTTGGTAGAGAAGATAGGAATATCAGAATAAGTCTACTAACTACAGAGCTTTGGGAAGTCATTATCTCTGGTGTAAAGCAGTGTGGAAAAAAACCCTTCCATGTAGATCCAGCAGCATTTAGCACCACTTTTCACACAGGTTTAAAGGGTTAAATTAAAAAGCATGGGAGGAAGAGCTCTGTCTTTTCCTCTTTTAAAAAACACTTTAAATATTTATATCTATCTTTTAAATAACCAAAATGTGGGCTTATAGAAGATTTTAAAATGCTCTTAGAGGCTCGTCTCTGTAAAAATGTAGAGAATCTTTTGTCTGTTTTCTTTAATAAGCAGTACTCTGATTATCAGTTCGTGCATAGCAGATGTATTTTGATGAATCAATAGAATTTCTACCAAAGCTTCCTTGACTGAAGGCACCTGCTTATCAAACTTATGTCAGCCATGGTGGTGCCAGTGAAGCCTATGAAGGTATTTCTATCTGTAGCACCTAAGGATAATGACCCAAGTATTTTCATGCGCTATTCAATGCAGTGACACATGTATGAATTCTGACTGAAATCATGTCACAAATGTGTAACTTCCCTAATCCTATGCAAACTGAATAAATAAATAAAATCTTAAAAACAAGTAGAAAAAATATCAACTCAATCACAAAATAGGTTGGAGGTACTCTAGAGAAAAAATCTTTTTCTGCTTTCAAATTTTGCTACTAAATGCAAGAATGCTCTATTTTTTACCAAATGGTTTCAAAACCAGTACTCTATTACTAAATAACACGGCTGTTATATAATAAGAATATGCTTAAATAACCAAAATATTTGCTTTTATTTTTATTCTGAAGCAATAATTCAGTCATGATGAATATTTTCCAAGAACGACTGCGGCCCAAAATTAATCTTTCTGCATTGTTTTATTGATCAGTTTAGTGAATTTAAATAAAAACAATGCACTATATTTTCAGAGTAATAAGTCACATAGAGCTTCACAGAATGCTCAGGACAGTGTCTTCTGTCCTGTCCACAGTTCTGCTGGGTGACTGTGGGCAATTCAGTCCTTCACTCACTACCTGTAGTAATCTTCATGTGAAGTAAAGTTGCTCTGAACATAAGCAAGAGCTATCCTGCTTTTAAATAGAGCACATTTAGGTAGGGAAGTGTGTAAAAGTTATTAAATGTCAGGCTGGCAGTGTTCAGAATAAGCTGCTCTAGATTTCTATACTCAAAAGATTTGAGAACTATGAGTTTGACGAACGAAAAAAACAGTAAGGCTACTTATGTGTAAGTATTACAGTGTCTTAAATTGGAGACAGGCAATTGAGCTAGCAAGACCATACTACTGGGGCAAACCAGCAATACTCATGGTAGAAAACAGTCAGGATAGGGTCAGTGTAGTTGTCCAATACAGATATTGGTTGCTATAGATATTATGACACTCAGTGTAACAAACAATTGAACCTTAAATGAGCCATTTGGCATCATAAGAGAGCCTGTGCAGGACCACCAAGGTCACACTCAGTACCTTCGCCAAAAGGCCACGCTTTTCTTCAGTGATGTGCTGAACCTTAGAGCATTTCACACAGCACCTGTTTCATCCTTCCAACACTGAGAGATTAATTTCTTACAAATTCTGATTTTTATTTTAGAATGATAAAGCTGGAATAGCCTGACAAAGACAGAAAAACCCTATTTTATCATTGCAGACCCAACACTGAGATGTCTAATTTTTTGTTATTATTTTCCTTCAACCTAGACATCTGAGGTAGTTGAGGGAGTGTGGCAAGAAGGGCCAAAAGCTGATTCTTCCAGGGAACAACATTATGTCCATAATCCATCAAGGAATTAATACAAGTTGACAGAAGTTGCTTGCTATACTGCATAGGCAGGACACACTGATCAAAATTGTCCCAGGATACATGCTTTAATAAACATAGTGTGAACTGAGCACACAGTGCTTTTCACGGCTGTGTGCTTCAGCTGTTCGGTACTTTGTAAATTAAAAATGCCTTTGAGATGATAATCACTCCTTTATATATGGCTCCTCCTTTCTCTTATTGGTGCATGGGCCATGTGTAGACCTTTAGCTCTGTCCGTTCAAGTCCCAGAGCATATCAAGCATTGCTCACTATAGTGACTTGTGCAGCTGAGATGGGCTGATTTTAAACCTTGCCTGTGGCTGAGAGAGATAAGAGGTCTGAGGAGTATCCTGGCAGGGAGTGGTCAGAGCCCACCCAGTATGGGGTTCCCCAGAGGAAAGAAATGCTCCATCATCTGCACATCTGAGAAGCACAGCAGGATTAAGAGTTTCTGGACCTGCAGCCTAAACCTTTCCTGAATGTTCAGTGCTACCAAGAGATTCTCCATCTGCCTCTGTCTCACTGTAACTGAGCTACCTGGTAAAGACATTAGGTGTTGACAAATGTGCTGCAGATCAGGCCCCACTGAGCATCATAGCACAGATAACATTTGCTTGCTGCAGCTGCAGCAATGAGCACCACTAGGCACAGGTGTTGCAACACAGGGACAGCCTCGTGTCCTGCAGCAGGCCAGGGAGGTAAAGACCTCCTCCTGACACCCTCAGCATTTCATGGGACTCCCAGTCCCCAAGAGTTACTGACACATTTGCACATGGAGAATTTTATCACAGTGGTTGTATTTGGTCTGAAGCAAACAGCTGCTGTAGTTCCCTAGGCAGAGGTCAAATACGTTTTAAAAGAGACTCCCTGTCCATGAACTCTGAAACACGAGGTCAGCCAGCGGTCCCTTTATTTTCAGAGTAAGGTGAGCCATTGTAGGGGTGAATAAACCTGACTAGTTGATATGAAGCTCATTATGATGTCCATACCCATTTTCGTTCAGGAAAGTAAACCTGATCTGTTGGAAACAATATCTCAGGCTTTTATACAGTAATTATAGAGAATTAAGATCAGTATTTTTAAATGAAAGTGATGACAACGCTTTATGGAATGAGAAGCAACAGAGCTGATTTAGATCCTTTATACTGCTAATAAAATGTGAATAAGTAGGAGTCTCATTATCTGCACTTTAATGTGTGCCTTAGGTTGTTCATTATCCTACCATGTTGTGAATTGGTACTTGTACATGTATGTGATCCTAATGGTTTTTACACAAAAAGTTTCAAGTTTTGTTTAGAAAATGGTGTTTTAATTATTATATTTTGATTATAAACCTAATATCTGTACACTATCTATACAGAGTACCTAGTGGTTTGCGGCTTCAAAGAAAAAGAAAGATGATTTCAACAAAAGGCAGATATTTTCTGAGAGGAAAAAAATTACATAATTGATACAAACCCTTTTTATTATGCAATAATTATAATTTTCCAAGCATTCCCAGTGTGGCTCTTGGAAAATGAGACTTTTAAAGAATCTGAATTTCTTGCATTCATATTACAGAGAAAGGAGAACAGAGACAGTAACCTCTTGACCACATATGGTTGCAGAAAAAGGACAGGAAAAAAGGAAGAAAATAATCAGAGGATGAAGTCTAAACCATGGGCTATTGCAGAAGGCATCCTCCTATTCTGTATGCCACAGTTTAGTATCTTCCTTCTCCTTCGTCCTGTACTCTTCACATTGATTCCAGCTGCTACTGGTAGGACTTCTGTTCTGAGGAGGAGATGGCACAGATGAGTGTTTATTGGAGTGGATAACCCACTTGCCAACACAATTAAAATAAATAATAATAACACATATTTTTTTCCCAAAGCTCCCAAAGCAACCCTGACAGAACTTCTTCCAAATGTGACAGGGCTGGACTTAAGTACATTTCCTTTATAGTTAATGTGATGCCTCATGATTTAATTAGATCTGCTGGATGTCTCCCTGACCATCTGCTACATTCAAAAGCCAGCACCTGTCAGCATAAGCTCCAAAACTGACTCTCCAATGACTGGCAGAATATAATTCCTCCTTTCTAAGGGGACATATATTGTTGTTTCCTAAGAAACCATCACCTGGGGGTGTCTTCCACAGCAGAAAATAGAGCACCCTAACTTTGATATTTTAGTTGTATTCTTCTCTCTGTACAGTATCAGACAAGTCTCACAGCAGAAATGGGGAAAAAGGATAGGAGAGAGTAAGGACAAATATTTTAAGGCTCAAGGAATATGTTAAAAATGAAAAGAAAAGAAACACTCTTAGGAATAAAGCACCCCCCTATTTGTATTTAATAGGGCTTGGTATCTTCAAGTGCTGTGGTAATAAGCTAGACATGCAGCTGAAAGAACCATCATGCACAGTGTCACTTTATCTCCCAAGTGACAACTCCACTTGGAGAGACTTTCCTTGGTCATCTTTCTCTCATGATTAGGATGTGGATGACAGTGCTACAGGGGCAGGTATCTGGAGTCTGACACTGTGGGTTCTTTCCATATCAGATTACAAGACACAGATCCCTGTTGAGGGCCCTTCCTACCATTAATCCCAATAAAGCCCGAGGGCATTTCTCTATTTCACATCTGCTGGCAAACAGATCTGTCCTGTTGGGCCTTACAACACCGTGGCCTCTAGGTAAGCTGGGGCCACCTGTGCATTTCTATTAGACCTCACACAGGACAGCAGTCATTCACCTTCTGCTAAGCCAGCAATGCAATGCACTATCAAAATCATACGTGGCACATCAGCTAAGATGACAGTCAGTCAGCCGCCATACATACGCATCCATAAACAGGAGACTTTTCCTTTCCTTTCATTTTCTTTTTTTTTTTTTTTTTGCCATAGTTTCCATGTCTCACATATATATCTCTCCAAGCTTCCAGGGAAGCTTGGGAAGGCTCATTGTCTGAAGTATTGCAGTAAGGGAGGATGTTTTCCTAATACCAAAAGCTAATTTGGAACCAAGAGGTAATAAGGCTAATTTTAAGAGGACAGATGACTTCCACTTTGCATTTATCAACTGGAAACAAACCTTTAATCTAAAATGCATTGGGACCAGAACTTCTTGGGTGAAATCCTGGCCCCACCAATGTCAGTGGGCATTTTGCCACTGCCTACACATCCACTACATCATTTATTATGTAGAGGAACTGGAAACTACCAATGTTTTCACACACAACACAGAGAAAAAAAGCTCTATAACAAAGGAGAAAGCAAATGCAAGTTCTACCGAAAGATGCTTCATCTATAGATGAAACTTAGGAAAGGCTTAGCCAGCATTTGGACATCATGGTGATAGCTGCTGTTCTAATTAAATATCGCCTCAGAGATTATCCCTCACAGTCAAAAAGAGCCAACAGATACCAGTTTCTCAGACACCTGGTACCTAGATTAAAATCTGCACAAAATTTGAGGGTTAAATAACATAACCTAGGAATTTGATCCATAATTGCTGGTACCTCAAGAGAATTTGCTATTCCTTCCTCATATAGCATGAAACCACTTTCCCTTTTTTTCCTTTGAAAAAAAAAGCATTATTTTGCCTCCATTTTTTTGTATCAGTTGAGCTTTATGCTACTTTTGTTCTTTCCTTAACATTTCTCTCTTTTTGCTAAACATTTGTTTAACCCACATTTTTTAATTTTATAGCAAAAGCATACTGATCTACCATTTCATCTCTGTTCATCTGGCAGATCACTGCTATGTGAGGGGGCTGCAAGCTAAAAAGTTAAACTTTCTAAATTTTCTAAAAATGAAAGAAATGAAACCAAATAGAAGATTTTTTTTCCAAATCTGTGCCTTCTTGGAAAAGTCAGTAAAACCACACAGCTATATCTTGGCGCATGTGTTTGCATTATCAAGTAACAGAACTGAATTCAGGTGTTGCTAAGTGTTATTGCATTGTTGGGCACTTATCCGTCCTTAGAGGTACATTGGAACCAAACCAAAACTTTGATCTTTCCAGAATGCTTAAAGCAATGGCCTAATTTTATGAAAGGGAATGTACCTTCAGCTTCAGCAAGCACTGTGCTATATCAACAGCAAAGGCCAAAGTTGGAATATACACAGGTGTCCAAAGGTACCTAGCAGATTTTTGAAGAATCTAAGAGTCTAGACACCTCTGAAATAAATGTTGGAGTGGAAACAGGGCATTTCCCAAAAGTCACAGCAGACACCTGAAAGCAGCTGGCTGCCCAAATACTCTAATCAATAATAGGAGTTTTGTGGTTTGGGCAACTCCTCTCCTACAGGATTATAATCTCCAGCTGTTGCTGAAGTCCCTGGAGAGAAGAGTTTCAGGATTCTTCCTCTGTCGTGTCACAACTAGAAACTTGCAACACAAATGTTGCATTTATGGAAGCCACTACCTTTTGAAAAATTAATGACATATCTTTTCAATCAATTATCTTTTTAATCAAATTTCTAATCAGCATACATTGTTTGGTGTTTTGTTCTTATCAAATACAATTTGAGCATACGTCCAGACATGTTTTTGGTCCACGTTCCATTATAATGACTTTTCTTCTACTAGGTCATTAGTGTCCTATAAACAGCAGAACACTGAGAACAGCAAACATCAAATAGAGAGGAAATGATAACATCAGTTCTGTAAAATTTACATTGGTAGATCATATATGTAAGAACTAAACATACAGAGATATTGTTGTTCCCACTGCAGTTCTGTTTTAATTCACTAATAATGTAAGATACTGGCAAACCATGTACTGTGAGAGGTGAGTAATGTTTTAGATTTGTTTGAGAGATCAGATTCATTATCTAGCAATAACATAACTGCAGCATATTAAAAGAAACAAAACTTCCTATTGCTGTTAAATATGCAATAATAATAATAAAATTAACAATATCAAGGCTTTTGGTTTACCAATTTAATAAAATGTTCCCTACTTTTCAGGCTTCCATCAAATTCCCTTGCCACTTTTGTCAGTGGCATTTCTAATCTACTTTCTTATCCTACTTTTTTAGGATGAGATGACTTCTAATAATTAGCTCATCCTTATTTAATAGACTAATCAGGATTGGTTAAAGGAAAAAAATCTCATCTTTTCAAAAAAATTATTTCCATTTTAAAAAAATTGATCACAAAAATCTTACTTCTTTTATGTGTTAGTTTTGAGTTCTCATGAGAAACATTAGCCCAACAGCTCCAAACTTCAAAATACTGTGTTTGTTTTCTTTAATGAAAAATTCAAGTTTTTCTAGGTATTCAGACCATTGCCAAATATCTCTAGCAATACTTGGCAACAAAATGAGCTACATTAGGAATAAACATACCAACATGCAGAATCAATTCCAGAGAATTTTACCAATATTAATTGGCTCGCTAATTGGGAAGCAAGTAGGTAACTCCTTAGTCATTGGCAAGAGAATAACTTCTTTTGAGAGTTAAATCTGCAGAGCTGAAATATTGGTGCTTGACATTTTTCCACAACATTCAAAGCTGAGGCTTCTCTGTGCAATGCATGGGGAGAGCTAGGAGCTGGAGAACAAGATTACAGAAGCTTACAGGTATAGTAGGAAGTACTTAAAATACCATTAGAAGATGTGGAGTCCCAAGTTCTCATCCCACTAGCCAGGCATCTTCATTTGATCCACATCCAGAAGTAAAAATCCTGGTTTTGGAGTTTGGTGTTTGGGTCAGCTTAGGTCTTCTCAGTGGGAAGATCTTCCCTTGACCAACTCTGTGCCTTGTTGAGCATTTACTAGGCCACTTACCAGGGATATGTGACACCTAGTCTCAGGTTTCTCCTTCATCTATCTTGCTTACATAGCTCTAACCTTAGGTTATATGCATTTAAAGACAGGACTTTCACATGTTTCTCTTGCACAGGATACCTCCATTTAAGGTGGAGGTGGGTATCCATCTTTCCCATGTAAAGACAATGCCCATCAGGTTGTGCTTGTTGATAAAATATACAGGTTCCTTCAACCCTATTTTATCCTTCTGTAGAAATACACTACTCATCTTGAAACTGGGGGATTTGCATGGTGCCAGGCAGTCAAGAGGGTGATCATGGGTCTTCCATGCCTTGATTGAGAAGGTCATTTAGTGGACTGTTGGGTAGGGAGCCTTCCACCCATGCTCTGCAGCTGATTTAAGTGCCTCACTTGAAGTTAACCAAGATACAAATAATTCAGATAAAAAATATTAGTTCCCCACTATTATGGCCCCATAATAACTGCTCTTTTGAAACTCTCTTTCGAGCTATCTCAAGTGGTAGGTCTCTGTATATCAGACTTGTAGGGATTTCACTCTCCTTACACCTAAGGAGAAGCTAGAGTCTGTGCATTCCTTCAGTTACTGAAAGTTAGGCACAGTTTCCCTTGCAGTAACTAGTTTGCAAGATGTTTATCCACATCCCCAGGCCTGAAATATACATTTTAACTTGTGACCATGTAATTGTTACTTAGACATCTAAAGCTAATCCTTCTACTGTTAGCATTATTCGTCATTTGCACTAAGCTGATGGGAAAAGGAAAAAAGACGTCACATGGCAGCAGGTTGATAGAAGGTGGGTATTCACCTCACTACACAAATATTAGTCCATAAGCACAGATGATTTCCATGAGGGATCAAATGTCCAACTCCCTCCATCTAATTTCTGGGGGTTACTTTCACTATCCAGATCCTGCAGCAATTAAATCAGAATTGAATTTTCTTCCTGATCTCCATTTCTGGAAGCTTATCTTACATCATAAAGTCTCACCTCTCAGACTTGTGGAGTTATTAAGACTTCCTTGAGCTTATAGTTATGTCTTATTATTCACAGATATGTTTTGACTCCATTTAAGCCCAGCTGCAGAGGTAGCAGGTTCCACAGTACACTACGTTTGTAAAAAAGAACATTTTTAAGCACCTTTTTATAATTTCTTCTGCTTTTAGACTTAAGATAAATATTATTTGATGCTTTCATCTATAGCAATTTTAGTTGTATCATGACTTATTGGATCTCACTGGACAGAAAAAATTCAGATTCTAGACCAATCAACTCCAAACAAAATGATCTTGCCCTGAAGCACTCCATAGAATCCTTGTGTGTTGACCCTTAGCTCTAATTTTCCTCAGCCAGGCACAGGAGGGCTCCTCCAGTGCACTGAAGTCAGTTCCTGTTCTGCTTTTACTGCAAAAGAGAGGGTACTGAAAACCTGCCCTCCCTCCATCCCCTAGAGAGCACCTGCAGGGAGAGGTGTCTGGGGCTGCTACTCACCAGTGGAAATCATTGAATCACGGAATCATAGAAAGGCATGGGTTGAAAGGAATCTTAAAGATCAGCTAGTTCCAACCCTCCTTGCCATAGCCAGGGATATAACTCACCAGATCAGGTTGCTCAGAGCCCCATCTAACCTGGTCTTGAACACTTCCAGAGATGGGGTACCACAACTTTTCTGAAATGGCTCTACAGGCATTTGTTTTTCTTTCAATGAAAACTTCTGCGGCAAAAAACCCCAAAACTTGTCTCTGAGTCATGGACCAGTTTTCATTTACTGAGAATTTTAGTGGAAAGTGTTCAACCAGCTTTAATCATACCTATCAGCAGGTCTGTAAGGATCTTCCCGAGAGTTTGTGCCAGACTGTCATTTTAATACCAGGAAATTGGCTGAAATGCTAACTAAAATAGAACAATAAAATGTTCAAGTACAAATGCCATGAGGACTAAACAGAAAGGCTATTGCAAAGAACATCAAGACTTACCAATCTATCTAAAATTCCATCAGCATATTAACAAAATGAGAGATGAAACAAATCTAGGTGATGTCATTTGACTGGAGTTTCAGAAATTATTTGACAAAAGCCTTCATTATTTTATAATTAAAATAACAAGCAATTAAAATGACAATGATAGAAATTTGAATAGAATCATTAAGATTGGAAAAGATCTCCAAGATCATCGAGTCCAACCTTTAACTGAATGCCACCATGCCAACTAAACCACAGCATTAAGTGCTGCACTCAGTTGTTTCTTGAACACTTCCAGGGGTAGTGACTCCACCACCTCCCTGGGCAGACTCTTCCAATACTTAACTCTTTCTATGAAGAACTTATTCCTGATGTCCAACCTGAACCTCCCCTGGTGGTGCTTGAGGCTGTGTCCTCTTATCCTGTCTCTTGTTGCCTGGGAGAAGAGGCCAAAATCCATCCTTGCTGCAACCTCCTTTCAGGGAGTTGCAGGGAGTGAGAAGGTCTCCCCTGAGACTCCTTTTCTCCAGACTAAACAACC
The DNA here is from genome assembly GCF_003945725.1 of Corapipo altera. NCBI lineage: Eukaryota > Metazoa > Chordata > Aves > Passeriformes > Pipridae > Corapipo > Corapipo altera. The sequence goes on along the minus strand of NW_020884883.1, from coordinate 8,687,683 downwards.
CCAACTCCCTCAGTCACTCCACACAGGACTTACTTTCCAGACCCTTTACCAGCTCCACTGCCCTTCTCTGGACATGCTCAAGCACCTCAATGTCTTTTGTGTACTGAGGGGCCCAGAACTGGACACAGGATTTGAGATGAGTCTTCAGCAGTGCTCAGTACAGGGGAATGAGCAGTGCTCTGGTCCTGCTGGCTGGTGTACCACTGGCCTTCTTGGCCTCTTGGGCACACTGCTGGGTCATGTTCAACCGGCTGTTGACCAGCACCCCCAGGTCCTTTTCTACCAGGCAGTTTTCCAGCCTCTCTTTCATCAGCTTGTAGCAATACACGAGATTTTTTTGACCAAAGTGCAGGAATAGCAGGAATAAGAGGTTGAATGCTTTTGTGCTACAGAAAAAAAAAACAAAACAAAACAAAACAAACAAAAAAAAAAAAACCCAACCAGTAAAAGGCAGGTAAAAATGCGTTACAGGCAGTGATATGCTTCTGACCAAAGAAATAGAATCTGAGTAGTGCTTTTACACCCTTCAGATTTCAATATCTAGGCCAGAAAGTTCTAGAGATACAGTTGCAGATATAGGGATACAAAGGCAGCCTGATGACCCTACAGGCACTACACTTTGAGTGACTCCTCTCCTGGTCCCTCAGCAGCATTTTACTTGTACCTCATTGTGGGTGTTAAAACAGAAAGGAAAGGATAGGCATGGTGACCAAAAGCAGATTTATTCGTTAAAAGAAAGGATTAAGACGTTAAAATGGAAAATTTACCTTCCTCTTGTGGTGGGGGGAAACAGTTTTTCCCCCTGAAGTTATAAAATGGTAAAATCCCAGGGGGTGGTGACCCTTGAGGTTTTTACCCAATGAGCGCTTCTGCAAAATATAAACATATCACAAGCAGAACAGAAGAGAAGGTTAGTTGTAGTTGTTGTTGAAGAAGTAACCACGAGTAGAAGGGGCAGGAGCCCCTCTGGGGCCCCCCAGCCCCCCATCTGGGGTCATAGAAACTTGGAAACAGTGTTAAACTGGACTGAGGTCTGTGACTAAGAAGCTAGAAGTTTTTTTCTCCACCATGAGCAGCAGAAGCGGCGGCAAAAACAACTGTGGCCGGAGACAGTGGTAGAGAGCCAACAGATAAGAACCGAAGAAGCAGCAAACAGCATGCAGCCAAGGAAGACGCAGAGTTGTCTGAGAGAGCCGAGAAAGAGAGCCAGCAGCAGAGAGAGAATTAGGCTCTACAGAGAGAGAGAGAAAGTTGGGGTAAGAACTGAAATAAAACCCCATACTCCTCTGAGACCTCAGAGAAAGGAGGATGATGATGGACTCTTACTTGAAAGAGTCTTATAGTGCTACAGCACTGCTTGAGACAGAGCACAGAGCTCTGTAGGGAACTTGAATCCCCTGAAGATAAGGACCGTCACGAAGACCCCTGAGCTTTGTGATATGACGTGGTGATAGCGCCCTTGTCTTGGGAAACGCAGCCCATGGAAGAGAAGACCCTCGCTTTGGACGATGGGCCATGAGGGCTTGGATACCCCCTCGTGTGTACTGGCAGAGATCCAGATACAACTGCTGCATGAGAAGAGCAAAACAGAGAGACTTCTGCCCTAGAGAGACTGCTATTCTGAGAGTAGAAAGGGATCTTTTCCTTCTTCCCTCCTGGACTTTTATTCGGAGGGGAGAAGAAATTTTATGTCATGGTAGAGATAGCTAAGATTGTATATAATGTATTGTAGTATTTATTTTGTACAGTCATTGCAATATATATTCCCTTTCCCCCATTTTGAGTCTCGTATAGTGTCTGGAAAAAACCATCTCACACTGGGTTGAGATGTGGGAGGGGGATTTGAACTGGGGACTTGGACTAGGGAATTGGATTTTGGGGTTCTCAAACCATGACACCTCTGAAACCTGGCATAAAAGAACTGAGTATTAAAGATAAAGAGTTTGTGTTTCTTTAGCAGTGTTCCCACAAGATATCAGGCCCTGTAATGCCAGGGTTTCCATGGTTATCACTATTGATTAGTAAATAGTGTTATTAAGTCCCATGTAAATAGTTAATAACTCACAGTTCTGAAAGAGATGTGGACATTTTAGGTAACAGACTTTTTTTTTTTAATTAAATGGGGCTAGTTGAACATTTGAACTTCAGCTTAAATTTCCTCCCCAACTTCACTTTTTTGTGTTTTGCTAAGCAAGAATATCCCAATAGTTGGTGCATGCAAGAAAGGAGGGAACATCAAATAAAACATAAATTAAAATTGAAACCGGCCCAGAGTCCAGGCTCATCTGGTCAAAAGTCAGAGAAAGAAAAGGATAACTGGTAAACCATAAGAGAAATACTGGATTATTTCAGAAAATTCTTCTAAAGACAGCAGCTCCAGGTCTCTAGGAATAAACTTGTCTCACCAACAAGAACAGATTTGTCTCACAACAGCAGCTGTAAGTTTCACTGTTCCACATAATCACATAAAAGCTCTGAAAATGTCTTCAGACACGAATTGAGTAGCACATTCTTGTGAGACAATGGAGAACTGGGCTTGTCATCTCATCAAGAGAAGCTGAACATTAAATTTGCCTGATACCACAGCATCTCTGTAGGAGAAGCAAGGTCAAAATGAAGGCTCTTCCCCCTTCACAAAATGTGACCTCCATAGGTTACAAGATAAAACCAGCAGTGGACTCAGATCTTGAGGACATCAGGTGATTGAAGTATGATCTGGCATAGTCTGTGCTGTAGTTCTTCCCTAGTTTCTACATGCAAACAAATGTGATGGGACTATTGGATACAGTGACTGGATGTGAATGAAGACATTCTAACTGATTTTTCTGCAATCTTTGTCTATTTTTTCCATAAAAATTATTGCAAGTGACATGGTGTTGGCATGAAAGTTATCCAATGGTTATCAACACTCAGACTCAAATATGCATATTTGTACATGCAAAAAACATGCATATATCATACTTACAGCAGAGATGTCAGCCACAGACGCTCAGTTGAGAGCAGAAAACAGCACTGTGTGATATAGGTGACCATCCACAAGTACCATGAACAAATAAGGAGCAGTCACGGCTCAAAATCGTTAATAGAAAGGCTAGGTCCTAACCAGCTAATAGGTGCAAATACTTGTTTTTGTGCATAGTGAACTTTTCAAGGTAATTCACATCTTAGTGAAAGACAGAATGTTTAGTCTAGATGAGATAAATCTGTATGGTTACAGAAGCAGCAATAGCAGTATAGCAGCAGTTCACATCAACTGAAAATCAGGACAAAGCCTGTAAAAAAGGAAGTTGAAAATAGGAAAAAAAAAAAAGAATGAAATTAAATGATGAATTTCCTACTACTAATTGTTTGCTCAGCTCTGTTTAGGAACAAAATGCTGAAGAAAAATAAAACCAAATTATCGGCAGTCATTTCTGGCAAAGTTAAACACAGGCTAAATTAATCTAAATGAAAAGATTTTAGTAATACCATACAAAGAAGGTGGCAGTGCAAATTCTTAGACAAAGGTGCGATTTTAGCTATCTTCAATGTACCATCCTATCTCTACCTATAATCCTAACAGAAACAAGATTCGGTCGGTTTTATCTTACTGTAACTAGACAAGATAAGCCTTCAGCTGGTGATTTAAGACTGGCCTTCACTAATTGCCTGATGACAGCTATCTCAGTATCTCATCTTTTCTCATTGTGGAGGAAATATGGCAGAAAACTGGGTTTCAATGGAAGAGAATCAAGCCCCAGAGCAGCTTCTTTTTGAAGATTCTGAGTTTACAGCGCATATTTTGAAAGTTCTCAACCCCTGCCAGGACTACTGGTGCTATGGTGACACAAATACAGAGAGCTGCCTAGAATTTTTTACATTATTGTCATATCAGACATACAATTATTTTGGTTATACAAAGAAATCAACAAGATTTTGTCTTCCAAAAGCAGCAAATGGAAACATTCTGTGTTGTACAGGAAAAGATTAAGGTCTTTGGACAAGAAAAAAGCTACCACATTTTCAAGAGGCATTTGTACATTTTCCATTAAAGCCTTTCTTCAAATTGAATTGCCTTTGAAATAATATCAAGGGAATATTTTTCAATCTATCCTGTATGTAGAAGAATCATACACTAAAGAACTGACTCTTCGAATAGGACCTGAGTTGCAGACGCATGGTCCTATTAGAGAGGGCTTTTTTTTCATATAGCTTTGGAAAAATTCTTCAATAAGAAAACCCTGAAAACTGTGGACACACTTCTAAAAGATGATTCTTACCAACCAGGAGACTCATTGGTACTGCTCTGCTCTTACAAATAGGTAGTAGAAGTGTGCCAAGCAAATGTAGCAGGGATGCAGTGTAATGCAAACTGGGCCCTTGGCCAGAGCCAGCTCAGAGCTCTGTGCAAGAGCAGGCAAAACTGAACTGCACTGCCCTAGAATAAAGATGATAAGCAGGAGAATGCGTTATTTCCACCGTAGCAAGAGGAACACAGAGGGGACAGCAAAGGTGGATGTGGAGTAGAAGTGTCCTGGAGTGGTAGGATCTGGCTTGTGCTGCAAACAAGCATGGTACAACCAAGGATCAATCACAGGGAAGACAGCTTTGACCCATATCTATCTTCTGCTCCACATGTGTAGTCCCCAGTCTTCAGCCTTCCTTATCAGGGCTTTGCCATAGGAGGTGGAAAGTCCATGGCTTTTGGTGCCTACCTCTCCCATACCAAAAGCTGACAATACCTCTGGAATTTAAAAATATTTAGGGAAAGCATGGCAAAACATATTAATCTTTCCCTCACTGGCTGTCGCAGTAGCTTGCAGTATTGCTACACTGACAGAAAATAAATGTCACAAAGTTATTGTTAATGCTCAGTTAGATTATCTTAAAGAAGCATAAAGGACTAGAACAATGTTAGGATGCATCAAATAACTTTATCCCCAAAAGCTCAATAAACACAACACAGAAAGCTTCCCATTTGATTTATTTGCTAGAAAATTCCATCATGGTGGGTTTGTTGTAGTTAAACTCCACCATGCTGGGCATTTCAGCTTTACCTTGCAGAAGAACAAAGTTAAACAGGAGGTTGTGATGGAATTGCAAGTTTAAAACTTGAAGAATAACTTAATCCAGGTCTCCAGCCATGTTAGTTCATCTGTGCTGTCATGACCTCCAGCAGCCATGGCACAATGCTCAGAGCCACCATGGCCAATTGAAAAGGTTCAGCTCATTAGGAATTCTCACTTCTTGTCTGAATGCCTTCAAGAGCATGTCAGTTCACTTTAATGAATTAATTTCACATGATATCATGGTGGTTTTATGAATATGGATTTACCTTCTGATTACTGTAGCAGTTAGAGAAAGGGAAACAGGGAAGACAGAGACTTTTAAGGGTGTCACTATGTGGTTCTACACCTCCTGCAAAGGTCAGTTCTTGTTTTTCCTCCTCTGTTTCACAATGGTTTTTTTTACTCACAGCTGATGCTCTTTTCAGTGCAAGCGCTACCCTGCTCAAGTAGTTTTCAAGAGACAGTTTACTGATGATTGTATTATGAAGGGGATTTAAGGACAACAGAAGGGTCGTAGGCTTCTACATGAGACACTAATAGAAAGATGGAAAGAAGGTGGGAGTACATATATAGCATGGGCAACATCCAGGTCTTCAGCTTCGGGTGCCTGGTCTAAGCACCATGTTAACTTCTCTTCATTTACTAGGTAATGGTCTGGTAGTTCTGCAACTAAAATTATATGAATGGCTCATTGCACTCAAGATTTCACTGTCCTACCAGCTGTGATGACTCAGCCAGGCTCCAAGAGGACTTGAATGTGGCTCCTGATTTTTCTCAGTAGCAAGGGGAATAACACAAAAGTACATGTGATGGTGGCACTCAGAGACAGGAAGGATAACCTCTGCCTTTGTGTTTGGACGCAAATGGTATTAGGAAGCTCTCAGCGTGGCCAGAAGCCACCTCTGGTTTGTTATCTCTGGGGGGTCTCAAAGAAGAGCTGGACACCTGTTACTGTTCTGTATGCAACTAAGGAAAAGGAGAACAGTTTAGCTCCTTAACAAATAAACAAGCAATCAACTGACACTTGCAGTATTACATAAATTGATGACATTTTGCTAAACCATAAGACTCCTTTTTCTCAGAGCGCCAGCACTGTAGATTCTCCTTATATTTGCATTAGACAAATACTTAAAATATCTCAGCAATTATTTCATGTTGGCACAATAATAGCTCAACTAGAATGGATCTTCTTATACATAAGAATACAGCAAATGATTGTCTTACTAAGAAAAGCCTAACCCTTAAGAGGGTTCGTGTTCTTCTTCTAATGACTCACTTTAGGAGAGGTAGATAGGCAGGAAGGATGATTCATCGCGGGACACCTACTGTACACTATTCTGGAATATATTTTTCTTCATCTCTCTCCCACTCTACCTATCAGAAAGGGATAAACAAAACCATAAGGGCTTGGGGATTAAAAGAGAAAGGGAAATTGCCTAAAAGTCAATGCTGGCAATGGGGTGTCTTTACAAATGAGTAAAAGAGTGGTGACGACAACACAGTAATGTATTGGCCTCACAGGTCAGATTGACCTTATCAGATATAACCAAAAAATCTGTAAGCCTCAAGATGCAATATTGAATCAAAAGTTCAGCCACATTCTCAAGCTTTGCCTCCAAGCTTTTGCAAACTGCAACTTCTGTTCCAAGCCCTTTTTCCTCAAACAACCCAGGAATGAAATATCAGGGAAAACAAGAGCAACAGATAAAAGCAATTCAGTCACAGGCTTGATGTAGCAAAAGGAAAATTACACTGTTACAGTGTCATGCTTTTCTGAAATTTACCTTTGAAAAGAGGTCGAGAGAAGCAACTCAATAATATACTTCGATGTCAGAGAAAATTTGTTAGTGTTTAAGCCATGCATTAAGTGGCATTCAGCCACTACCAAGCTTTGTACAGTCCACTGACTATTACCCATTTCTGATCATGGAATCAGAGAATCATGGAATGTTTGTGTTGGAAGGGATCTTAACATGCAGTTCCAAACCCCTGCCATGAGCAGGGATGCCATTTACAAGATCAGGTTGCCTAGGGCCTCATTCAACCTGGCCTTGAATACTTCCAGATGTTTCATCTGGAAACCAGTGATACAGACAGAAACAATCTGATCAGTATGAAAAAGGATTACAGTGTGGTGCAGTTGACATGATGGAGGGATGGGATGTCATCCAGAGGAAGCTGGACAGGCAAATTTCATGAAATTCAACAGAGACAAATGTTAAGTCCTGTACCTTGGTGAGGGCAATCTCAAGCACAAACATAGGTTCAGTGGAGAATGGATTGAGAACAAACCTCAGGAGAAGGACTTTGGGAGTGCTGGTTGATGAGAAGCTTAACATGACCTAGCAATGTCAACCATATCCTTGGCTGCATCAAAACCAGTGTGGTCAGCAGGTCAAGGAAGGTGATTCTCCCTCTTTGCTCTACTCTGGTTAGACCCCACCTGGAGCACTGCATCTAGCTCTGAAATCCGCAGCACTGGAAGGACATCAAGCTGTTGGAGTGAGTCTAGAGTAGACCCATCAAGATGCTCAGGGGTCTGGAGCACCTCTCCTATGAAGACAGATTGCAAGAGATGGAGATGTTCAGCCTGGAGAAGTGAAGGCTCTGGGGAGACCTTGGAGTGCCTTCCAGTACCTGAAGGTGACTACAAGAGAGCTGGAGAGGAACTTTTTATGAGGGCATGTATTGATAGGGCAAGAGGGAATGGGTTTAAACTGAGAGTAGGTTTGGGTTGGATGTTAGGAAGAAGCTCTCTTCTGTGAGGGTGGAATAGGTTGCCCAGAGAAGCTATGGATGTCCCATCCCTGGAATTGTTTGAGATGAGGCTGGATGGAGCTTTGAGAAATCTGGTCTAGTGGAAGATGGCCCTGCCCTTGGCAGGGGGGTTGGAGCTAGATGATCTTCAAGGTCCCTTTCAACATAAACCATCCTATGATTCATTCCAGCAAGTTGTGTTCCAGTACAAAAGGTCGTATCAGAAAATGAATTTTAGGATGTTGTTCACATGCCTAGGCCACAGATGCACAACTGATTTTTAAAAATGGCTAGAAAGGGAAAAAATCGTCTTGTAAAAGCCCAGAGCATTAGTAAAGATGATTGCTGAAGCCTGCACAGAGATTATGCAGCTGCAGTTGGCCTAAACATGCACTTAGAAACACAAAGTGGTGATTTAACAGGACTGATAACCCTGATAACCCTACGTAGTAAGTGAGAGCAGTGACTGAATAACCTCTACACCTGCAATTATAAGTGCTGAAGATGTCAGGATAGGATTCATGGGCTGGAACTTGAGCAGAAAGCTGCGTCAACAGAGGAAGGCTATTTGTAAGAATGTCATGGGATCATTTATGACCACATTTAGTGACAATTTAGTTCTCTAGCTCATCAGAAATGCACAAGTTGCAGCAAAACATTCCATCATATTAAAGCATAACGTCTGTGCTAGAAGATTCGCCTGCTGAAGAAACATTGTTACATCCTACAACACTCCAGGTTCCCTTCTGCCCTCTGAACTCAGGCCCATCACAGATAGGTATCCTATGGCAACTAATCTGCAGTGACAAAGAGAGATGAAAGTAAACTGAAGCTGAGGGAGAAAACTGTATGCAAAATATAAATGTTGCTGTCTACTGGAAGTTTACGTGCCCTCAGTTAGGTCCAGCGATTTCACTCAGCCAGTCTAGTTCTGTGACTATTGCAGGTGATTTTAAATCAGTAGGAGTTTGTAGGAACAAATGTTCTTAAAAATATGACTGCTATTCCATTGCTTCCTGTGGAGGCCTTACTATCCAGGGATGTAATAATAATAATAATGATAACAATGTAATAGCCTTGTGTCATTTGAGTAAAAGAGACCATGTGGAATTTAAATCCTCTTTAGATGGGTAACTAATCAGTTTGGGGTTCTTAAAGAACCAAGTCCTTGAAGAGTGTAGTTGACTGACAAATACAACACAGCTGAAATTTTTCCATACAAACAAGTTAGCCGTTACTGGACAACTCCAGAAATCCAAACTCAGCAGCTTGCTTTACTGAATATGTTCTTCCAGCTCTGGTGGTGCCACTGAGGGTATGGAACAAATCCCCACATTCAATACAGACTATTCCTGAATTAAGGATAATAAGATGGAGCACATTTTCGTGATTATATATCTATAATACTCTATCTATAATACTCTAGGGTAGTTTTTCAAAGGAGCATTTGGTTGGTGAACACAGGAACTCTGCTCAGTAGTGACTGCAATGAGGACATAAATATCTGCAAGAAACCTATCTGTAGCTTCTGAAAGAGACAGATTTACAGGCAACTCCAGCTGCTCATCCTAGGACTTTTCACAGCCAACCACATGCCTGGCAGGAAACGATGGATTTCCCTTTTGTTACTCATCCATGAGAGCTGTCTACATAAGCTCTGTCCCAGTACCAATTTCTTTTGACCAGAACATTCATAAATTGCAATGCTTTAAGAAAGGCTGCCATAATTCAGGCTCTAAATTCACTCAAACAGCTTCTATACCAAGAAATTAAGCAACACACACAGACACTGGGAGTCAATAGTTTGTACTTTCAAACTGCTAGAAGAACCCTGTCATGGCTGCAGGCTGTGCAAATGCTACAGCACCCACCAGAACCCTTCTCAAGCACAGAGCAGTTGTTAGCACAGACCAGAATTTGTCACCAGCAGGCACTCTGCATATGGCCTTCTTATTTTGAAAGCTGAATTTTGACAGTGTAAGTGTACCAGTCGGCCTCCGTGCCTGAATACAGTTTAATAAATGTTTAATTTTCTAGTGGAAATTTATAACAGAGGCTTCTGAAAATTTCATCCTGCATCTAACAGTTGAGTTAAGAGTTCAGAGCATCATGGAGAGATTTAGTGCCTGTGAGAGACCACAAGAACAACAGTGAGCACTGTGCTCTGATTTGGCCAGTTGGGATCCTGAAGGATGTTGTTTAGCACAACTCTACCAGTTGATCAAGGGATTTCTAACCTCAGTATTAACAAGGGTCTCAGGTGGCCAAAGGCTCAGGGCATTGGAGTGGTGCTGGACCTGCAGATGCTCCAGTCTCAGTGAATACTTTCATCCATCTCTGACAGTCTGACAGAATGGGAGGTTCCTCCTTTTTGCTTGTTACTCCATGCTTTTGCCAGTCTGGCAGCACACCTGAGTCAAGGCAGGCAATGATGGTAGCGCTGAGCATGCATCTGCCTGTCACCAGCCAAGGAAACCAAATACATCGACCTCAGTGACAGCTCTGGCTCTCTGCAGCACAGAAACGAGACCTGCTGCTGATTGATAACCCCCTTGGTAGACTGAGCCCAGATAAAGAAAACAAGTAGGGCTTGTGCTGTTTCACAAAGGAGCTGTTGTGCTTCACCTCCATCTGCCCAGAGTCAGGCTTCCCGCTGCCAGGAGGTGATGCCATTCACTGTCTGTGCTGCCTGTGGGTGGATTTGATGGATTTGGGCCAGAGACACACGTGTTCTTTGGGCTCCTTACCCATAAAAGACTGCAAATAAAAAGAATGAAGCTATCATGAATGGAGAAGGTTGTAAAAGTGGTTGTGTCATCCTGCTCTCCCCTGCAAAGTGGAATTGAGATGCTGGCAATTTGTGATCACTTGTGGGAGTAGGTTTGATCACAAAACTTAGTATTTGTGACATGTCTGTAAGTGTCATTCTACTGAGATGCATAGTCTGCAACTGACTCAGGCTCTTTCCTTCTGATAACCGAAGTGTTAATTATTAATCCTTGAAACACAATTACTGGAACTCTGTTCCCAGAGGAGACAGACGTTTGGCTTGGAGTGGTATCTTCCGACAAGATAAATCCTTATGCTAATTCTTCTCTTTAACAACAGTTGCATTTTACCAAAAATGCAAGTGTGGCTGCAAGTATGAGTACATGTGCATATAATTTGTGCGATTTGATTAACTGCAGGTCCACAGGCTATGTATAAACTTCTCCTAGTATCAGAATAAACAGTCATTTTCAACAGCTGGCTCCATGCTATCTTTGTTTGTTCTGTATCTGCTGTAGGATAACAGGCTCTTAACACTGATCAGAGCTACTAGTCTCCCTGTAAAAAGAAACTCCTGCACTGTAAGGTATTTAGAATTGCTATGAACTCCCAACTTAACTTCCCTGTGCTTTGTCTACAGTCTCCTGTTAATACTAGGTCCCCTTTTTTAAAGAAAGAGCCTCCTAATTCTGTTCCATAAAAGCAAACTGTCTTCAGCATTATTTTATTCTCACTTACACACTGGTTTTCTTGCTAAAGATTGTATTCACACACAACCAAAAAGATGTTTGCAATGATGCCAGGCAGACTTTTGAAACAAGGCAGCTTTCAAGTGGAATACAGTATTTTGGGGTTCTAGTGTTAGAATAACAAAGAAAATATGTACACATCTCATGCCAGAAGTGTCTCTCATGCCTCATGTCTCCAGCAGGATTGAGTCATCTCAGCAGCATGTAACTGAGTTCATATCACTCTGTTTGTTTGCCTTTGCTGCCCCTCGTTAAAAGCCCATATCTGACCACAGGTCTTCCATCATTTCTCTGAGATAACTCCGTTCAGCTGTTGACAGCTCTTGATATTTCTTCCATGCCCACTGGGAATAACATCTAGGTCTTATTTCCCAGTCCCAGAAATAAGATTAATCTTACTGTCCTAAAAGATCACAGCACTGAAATCAGTAAGGAAACGTGCATGCTTTTCATAAAAATAAATTTCCCATAACTTCTACAATCATATTTTAAGTTTGGGCTGATCTTGTTTTCTTGGAAGTCCCCTCCTCAGGATGACAGTGAAGCCCGTTTCAGGCTGTCAGCTCAGACGTACCATAGTGATAAAGGTGAAGTCCTCAGGCAAGCTGACAGTCCCACACAAGGCCGTATTTTCATATACTACCTGTTCTTTGATGAGTCTCAAACTGTTTCACAGAAAGAAATAAGAGGAAGGGGATACAACTCTCTTTGGAGAGGAAGGCAGAGCAACATGCAGAATGCTCCTGGTGAAGGTTAAAGGAATTTATTCCCGATATTGACCTACACGTGGCAGCAGATTAGCCAGGGAAGGCAGGAGCATTTTCTTCCACCACTCCCTTCCTGAGTCCCCCAGCAGGGTCAATACAGTGTACAAAAATAAACTGACATGGGTGTAAGGTTAATTTAACTTCCCATTAGCTGCAGTCATTTGTGAGCTGCTGAACAGCTCAGCCCAGAGTCCTTGTGATGACTTCCAGGGCACAAACATGACCCACTCCTGTTGTTCCAGTTTAATCTGCTGCCACAAATGTGCCAATATTGCCTTGTGTGCTGAGCCTCTTGCAACAACTTGGATGTAAAAGACACAACACTAATTGCAAACAATGATCCCATACAGAGAGACCAACACAGCCCATTACCCACTGTGAGCCGGTACCAGCATGTCAGCAAGTGGCAGAGGTGGGAATATGTGTTACATAAAGTAACAGTGAGGGTGGCAGGAGTTTCTGGAAATATGAAGATCTGAGATCTTAGCGAGTTCTTGTAAAAAAAAAAAGGTTTTGTTTGTAAATGGAAAACTATCATCCAAACTTAAAGAATTTCACTGGAATGAACCTTGTGATTGAATTCCTGGCTCAATATCCAGGTGAAACAGTAGCTGTCACTCAACCTTTGCTGTGAAGGGGCAGGATATTCTTAGCATGTATTTTAAGCAAACTCTTGATCTATTGGTATCCCCAAAGCTACTCACATGCTTTGATCCTTGGACTTGGTCTGCAAAGACAGCTGGGACTTACCCTAACCAGTTTAGCTACTCCCCTACACAGATAGCCTTGCAAATGCTTGTGCTTCAGTGCAGGATCTGGGGTTCTTTTTTGAAACATTGCTCCAAGTTTGTGTCTTGGGTCTCCATCTCCACTCATTCTCATTTTCAGAACAGATTTACACCCTTTGGAGCCGACACTGCTTTGACTCTTCACAACAGGCCTTACAGGCAGTCTGAAAACTGCAGTGCTGTGTGGAGGTATCAGCAAGCTCTGAAAAAATTTTCTGCCAGACCCAGCCATGGGGAGCTGATGTGTGCTGCTCTGCCTTGCTCCTTCACAAGACATGACTATGCATCCTCTGGGCCAGGTCCTAAGCTGATACAACTGGCAGTACTGTGCTGACCCTAGCAGACATGCTGCCATTCACTCACCGCTTGCCCCTCTCCCATCTCTGTATTTAACCAACTTGTCAACCCACCCTCAGCTCCTCCTGTTCAGAAGTATGCTGTCACTCCGCTGGGGAGGTGACACCGGATGTCTCCTACCAAGCGCCAGTGATGCAAACCCCAGCCAGCACTGCATTGGTCCCTGGGCATTGCTGTGATCTGAAAAAGACACCTCTGGTAGTCCCTGGAGAGATGGGGACCACATTCTGTCGGGACCTATACAGAGCTCAGAGCTAACCCAAACAAGTTGGAAGACTTGGTTAGGGTCCAGCATGGTGCCCGATGAAATTGGTGCTGGACGCAACAACAGAGAAAGACAGAGAAGAGACATGAGGAGACAGTGAGAGAATATGCATTTCCATAGGTCAAGTCTCCCCAAAGACATCAGGGGCTCCTTGTAAGAGATCTAAAAATAAATGTCAGATGGCCCTTTCTTGGTTAATCAGGCTTGGCTTTGCTGCGGTGACATCTCTTTCAAATATCACTTTTTCCATTCTAAAGTCAAGGAAAAAGCCACTGAGTATCTGACTTCTGAACAAGCAATACTGAAAGCAATTCAGGCTTATTTCTGTGGACATGCTTCCCCTATTATTTTAGCACAGCTGTGTAATCCCTGAGTAATTAAAATGTCTCCTCAAAGCTGCCACTCTCTTTTGCCTTCTGATCCGTGTCAATGTTGATCTGTTCAGCTGTGTAGGAATAATAAGAGTACCTGATATAGCTAAGTCTCTTCAGCTTTTATCCAAATGGTCTCTTCAACATCAGCATCAGCTGAAGAGAAGGACAAATTCTGCTTTTAATGTAATTTCAGATTAACTGTTGCTTTGAATTCAGTTTTAGTCTATTTACACCCATCTGATAGGTATCAGCATTACACAGCAGCAAAGCATTTCAAGAGGACATGAAGAAATTTTTAAATATATCAGGAGAACAGAGGTAGCAGATTAAGAAAACCATTAATAATTGGGTTGAATAATGAATTATCAGTCACTCAAGGCAGCTGAGACATTTGGTACTTAAAAGAAAAACGCAACAATTCAACAAGAAAAAGAGGGCTGAATAAGTGCAGTAAGTGATGAAGTACCCTGAGTGAAAGCCGCTGAAGATCACTGAAGCTCAAATAAGAAGGTTTTGGACCATTTGCATTTTGTGGGGCATTCTCTGCTCTGCAGACAGACAGGCTGCTGTAGGTGTCTACTGTTACAGTATTGGGGCCAAGGGAGACCTTCAACAGAGGGAGACATGAGTTAGGACCATGTGAAAGAGAAAAAAGTAAGCACAAACACAGATGCTCGGTTAGGAGAAGTATCCAAAAAGCATCAGGGTGGAAAAAAAGGACAAAGAGAAAGAATGGGGATGGATGAGCAATGTGACTGGGCTTTGTGGAGGCAACTGGCAGCAAAATGATCTCCCTCTGCAACTTCCCTCTGCTTGGCCTAAGCTCTGAACAGATGATCATAGAATCATAGAATCATAGAATCAACTGGGTTAGAAAAGACCTCTGAGATCATCAAGTCCAATCCTTGATCCAACACCACCATGGTTACTAGACCATGGCACTAAGTGTCACATCCAGTCTCATCTTAAAAATCTCCAGGGACAGAGAATCTCTGGGCAGCCCATTCCAGCGCCTGATCACTCTCTCTGTAAAAAATTTCATCCTAATATCCAACCTAAACCGCCCCTGGCAGAGCTTAAGAGCATGCCCTCTTGTCCTACTGATGGTTGCCTGGGAGAAGAGACCAACCCCCACCTGGTTACAACCTCCTTTCAGGGAGCTGTAGAGAGCACTGAGGTCTCCCCTGAGCCTCGTCTTTTCCAGGCTAAACAACCCCAGCTCCCTCAGCCTCTCCGCATAGGACTTGTGCTCGAGTCCCTTCACCAGCCTTGTTGCTCTTCTCTGGACCTGCTCCAGCACCTCAATATCCTTCCTGAACTGAGGGGCCCAGAACTGGACACAGTACTCCAGGTGTGGCCTCACCAGCCCTGAGTACAGGGGAAGAATCACTTCCCTGGTCCTGTTGGCCACACTGTTCCAGGCCAGGATGCCATTGGCCTTCTTGGCCACCTGGGCACACTGCTGGCTCATATTCAGCTTCCTGTCAATCCAAATCCCAGGTCCCTTTCTACCTGGCTGCTCTCCAGCCACTCTGTGCCCAGCCTGTAGTACTGCAGGGGGTTGTTGTGGCCAAAATGTAGGACCCAGCACCTGGCTTTGTTGAACCTCATCCTGTTGGAATCAGCCCAACTCTCCAGTCTGTCCGGGTCTCTCTGAAGAGTCTCCTGCCTTCCAGCAGATCAACACTTCCCCAACTTGGTGTCATCTGCAAATTTGCTAATGGTACACTCAATCTCCTCATCCAGATCATCAATAAAGATATTAAACAGAACCGGGCCCAACACAGATCCCTGGGGACACCACTAGTGACCAGCTGCCAACTGGATGCAGCCCCGTTCACCACCACTCTCTGGGCCTGGCCAACAGCCAGTTCCTAATTCAGCACAGTGCCCCTGTCTAAGCCGTGGGCTGCCAGCTTTTTCAGGACACTGCTGTGGGAGACAGTGTCAAAGGCTTCACTGAAGTCCAGGTAGACCACATCCACAGTCTTCCCCTCATCCACCAGGCAGATCACCTGGTTATAAAAGAAGATGAGGTTGGTCAGACAGGATCTGCCCTTCCCAAACCTGGGTCTGATCCCTTGTCCATCCTGTGGGTGCTCTGTGATTGCACTTAGGATGATCTGCTCCATGACCATGGCAGGCGCTGAAGTCAGGCTGATGGGTCTGTAGTTTCCCAGGTCCTCCTTGTAGCCCTTTTTGTGGATGGGCGTGACATTCACCAACTTCCGATCATCTGGGACCTCCCCAGTGAGCCAGGACTGTTGGTAAATGATGGAGAGTGGCTTGGTGAGCTCTTCTGTCAGCTCCCTCATTATCCTTGGGTGGATCCCATCTAGTCCCATAGATCTGTGAGGATCCAAGTGGCTCAGCAGGTCGCTGACTGTTTCCTCTCAGGAGGTACAAGTGTCATACTCTCCCTATAAAGCCATTGTTAGGGACCCATCTATACACAGCACTGCGTTTGGTCCTGGATATAGGAGAGAAACCAGAGAAAAGTGTCAGCAATGGACTAAGGATCCCTTGCAGAGCAGTGCACACAGAAGCAAGATACTGGCTGAGAAGTCATGCTAGGAAAATGTCAAACTGCAATTATATGTAGGATATATACATGCAGAAGAGAAAGAGAACTATTTAGAGTAATGTTGAGGTAATAACGTGATTTTTTATTTTCCTGTTAAAGAAAACCGAGGCACTCATCACTTCGGCAGATGTATCTGGGCTTACAGGTGACACTGGGGCACTCTGGAACAGTCTGCACAGGTAGGAGAGCTGAGCACAGGGACTCTCCTACCTTTTTACTGCCACCACACTCCACAATTTCTCACAGTGTGGGATGTGAAGCCAGGTCTTGTTGAGACTTCTGTGGCTGTCCTGAGGTGAAAAGATGGAATAGTGGTGTTAGCACACAGACTTGCAGCAGCAATGCCTCATGACTAGCTTCTATTCACCAAGCCATGAGCCTGTCTTGGGAGATTTCTTTCAGATGTCTCAGATCCATCTCTCTCTTGCATTATTAATTGCAGCATCCATAACCACATTAAGCCTCATTTTCAGTTACTTTCAGTAGCTTATTCTCAATGCCTGTCCCTTGGAGATGAGTCACTGGCCTGTTAACCCTCTCATTACTTCTGAAATACAGCAGGTACCCCAGATGCAGTGGAACTTCCTTCGGGCATGTGTGGTTTCCCACTCTGGAAAAGTGTGGGATGTGCACCTATAAGTCCTTGGTGCTCAGAAAACAGTCCGAAGTGTGACTGAACAGTGACTGCTCCTCTGAGACACCAAGCAGCTTTCCTGCTGGCTTTCCTCATGTGTATCCGTCACTGTGTTTTGTGGCCACCCAACAGACTGGCCAAGGAGTGCAGGATCAGACCATATGATGCTCAGGAGAGCTCTTTTGCACTCGTGCCACGCTCCAAATAAGAGGCTTGGTGTCAGTCCTGGATTACTACTGCATTACTTCCAGATGCTCTAGCTAACATTGGTCCTGGGCTATTCTTGTTCTTCAGGATCCTCTGGATCCACCATCCTTTGCTTGTATAGCAGAGGGATTTAGATATAACAAAGATCATATATATGAAATGTACCTCCCTTAGAAGAAAAAGAAAAGCATATACAACAATTTATTTAAAATTTATAGAGACAAAACAATCAAGACCTTTTCTCATCATGCAAAACACTGCTCTCCAAGCCATGAACAGGCTGCCCTGTTCATAGGATACACGATGGAGTAGGTGGGGGGAAGACAGAGTAGGTGACTCATCTGAAGGTGAAGGGACACCAAGGGATTCTATAAGGCCAAGGAATACCCATTTGTGCCCAGAGATCCTGCAGGAGAGCAAACTGCAAACTGTTGCAGCAGCACCCCTTGACACTCTTGATCACAGCACAAGCTGCAGGGTGTCCTTGGATTCACACTGGCTCTGGGAAGAAGGACATGCACCAAGCACCAGTGAACTAGTGCTCAGCTTGGGCTGTGTATTTAGCTTCATCTATACCAGGGGGAGTGAGACAGAAAAACACAATGAGCACAAACTCCAGGCATGAATGCTTTCAGCTTCGGTGGCCCCTGATTCAACTGGTGGCAGCTACCCAGGCAGCAGCTACCACTTACCTTCCCCTCCAGTGAGTTAGGAAAGGTTTGTACTAGGAATCGGGAGTAGCAAATTTTCCTTGACAGAAAAGGTCTCCAAAACAAAGAATTTTGCATCTACTAGGAAGAAGGGGTGCTCTGTTCTCAGGTCTTGTTTCCAGAGCACAGATCTGCATTCAGTTTGCTTTCCAGACCTCAACCAGTTATACTCCCTTTCCAAGTCCTTAGCATCCTCCTTATACTCCCCTTTTTTCTTAGCCTTGATTTTCCAGGAAAAGCCAGGGAAGGTGCACACATACAGTCTGCTCCCTTGATCTAAATGTTTAATAGCTTTCCTATCAGGGAAAACACTTTTCTCTGTCTTGCCTGCTCCTCTGTTTTTCCAGCATTTGCATTATCCCTTCTAAATATATTATGACTCACTGTTAACTTGAGACCACAGGCTGCCTCTCCCTCCCCCCGCCCAGGAACTCCTTACATAAATCACTGGGATTGCCAAACAAAAAAACTCAAAACAAAACAAAAAATTAACATGTGTGGATTTACTGCTACTTTTGTTTCCTCAATGCACAGACAAATTAATAATATGGAGATTAGATCCCTGTGCTCAGCTCTCTTGAGCACAGTGTAATATCACAAGAAAATCCCCGTTCTGTGCAGAAAAAAACAACAACTGGATAAACTCTGCTATTGTACAATCACAAGATCCTGAAGAAAGAGGATTATTAAAGTAGAACACAATGTGAAATAAAATCGATATGAAGACAAACTACGATGACACGGAATTGCAGAGGGCCAGCATCTCCTGTGTGTGGTGGGTAAGCCAGTGAAAGGCTGCCACAAGCCTCAGGAATTTAGAAAAATGGTGTGTGTTTTCCTGGACTCTCAGCTATTCACAATGTCCATTTCACAAGGAGGGAGAGAGAAAGTTGAATAAGACTGTAAGAGCTGTCATCTTCTCAAATCAACTCAAAGCAGAGTCTTTGTCATGCTGACCAGGTCTTATTGCTAGTTGGAAATCACTGAGAGTTGCAAAAAATATTTGTAACCAAAATCTTCCATAAAAACTAGTCATAAAGAGCATTTTAACTCCTCCACAGACAGTAGGGATGGCAAAATATTTTGGAGTTTCTCTGACTTGTGTACAAGGGTAGAGCAGGAGAGGAAATTCTAAAACTGTTTTTTCAGGAATCTTAAAAAGTCGCAGAGTGAGGGGTCTGTCTGGACCTCTGCATACCTTCAGCCTCCTCCAGACAACACTTTCTGGGCAACATAAGGACTTTTTGTAGGTTTTTCAAATTAGGAAGTCCATGAGAATCGTGTACAAATAACACCTGCCATCCAAAACTCTTTTTTTCTCCCAGATTTTATTTTCTTCTGTGAATAAATACTACTGTTGTTTGTACAATTGTAAAGTAAAGTTATACAACAAAAGTCCCCCTACACAAGATCGTAGAAGGCCTTTAAACCAATTGCAGTCTTTTGTGTTCTACTGACCCCAAGACTGACAAAGTGATTAATGTAAATCCAAATGAAAGATTAATTAATGGGCCACTAATGTATATTAAGATAGTGTGAGAGTACTAGAAAAGATCTAAAGCTTGTTGAGGACTCTTCATCTACCTCTTATCCCCTTGAACAGACAGATTCAGAGCTAGGCATTTCAGGCAATTTAACTCAGCTAGTTCTAGACTAAAAAGTCCCTTCTTTCACCTAAAATAATCATCTGGGCTCCTTATGCAACAGTGGAGAGAAAATCAGGCAGTATGAACAACTGTCTGAGACACTTATTTTAGTATAGGGTAAATTACTCTCAGGTTGTCCCTATTTTTTTCAACACACATTCAATTTTCAAGGGAGTCACTGCACAGGGATGAAGGCTGGGACAGACTACTTTACCCCTGCAGAGCTGTGAGGGAACCAGGGCTGTGTGCTGAATAACACAGACAAGCGCTCAGACAAAGCAAACCAGTCCAGGGCTCAGTGCAGAGGAAAGCAGAGTCAGCAAGCTGCCTGTGAAGAGCTCCAAAGGCATCTCTACTGGCCCCTGCACTCTGGTCACATAGGACAGCTCTCAATAGAATTCCTTTTCTTCCTTTAGAGCACAGAGGTTCACATCCAAGGCCACTGCAGACACCAATCACTCCCAAATACTTTGGGCTCAGCTGTTATCAGTCCTGGTTATCAGGATGCGGCACCTCTCCCATGACCTACAGCAGTGGTTGCTCCCAGCTCTGAAAGTCTGGCCTTAAATGCACATCCACTGACTGAGAAACAAAAGTCAAAGGAGAGATGTCCTGCTGGGTTGTACTCCCATGTGAGAATGAGCTTCATCACTGACCCATGCAATCATTCCTGTTGGGGCAAGGCCACCCCTTGGATTTTGCTCGTGTTCTCACAGAGGAGCTTAGAGGCTTCACCAAAAGGTGCTTCCCAAGAGCTATGTTTACCTTGGACTTCCAGGCTTCTGATTTGTCACTTTGTTTTGCTTCTCAGATCATTAGAGCATCTTCCTGAGTCATTCAACCACTTGATCCTCAAAGACGCTGTCTGAGAGTTATCCCAGAATGGCAATTTCCACCTTGAAATTGCTTTAGTCCCTTAAACACCTTCAAAGCCATTTAATCGCAATTAGTCTGGGAGATAGATTAATATAAATCCCAATTTAGCTGCAAAGAAATTGAGGCCAAGAAGCTCAAGCTCAGGTGCTGTTCCCAACCTGGACACTGCAATATCCCATGTATCAGTCTCCATATGGACCTGGAGACGCAGCCTGTACACATGGCCAGCTGAGCAGGCTCACTCTTGCAGTTGGGCACCCAGACAAGAATTGCCTCTCTGGCTTACCTAAAATACCACTGATGTGGGCACAAGACACAATCTCTGAAGGTTTTTTCCTTGTTCTGCTAGCATAAATCCTGCTCCCATTAAGTGTTATCACCAGGACCAGCTAGCTGGTGAGATACCACCCAGAAACTGAGGGAATGAAGTTCAACCCTGTCGCATTTAACCAAATGTCAGGTCCACCCACACACACCAAAGTGGAATTTCACTGGAGGTAAAATTCAAGCTGTGCCTCCCTCCTCCTCGTCTCCCGTCTCATGCAGTTTAATATGACAGTTCAGCATATGAAAGTTATTATGGGATGCCTATGCATCATGGTCACTGGTCTGGACCACAGCTATTCTTCTCCTACACAAGCGTAACACACCCATGCACACGCAGAAAAGCTGTCGAGTGCTTACATAATCCGATCTGTCAACAAAGTCTTTGCCAACTCTCCTACGTCTGGGGACTTTAAGTGGTTTCAGCTTGTCCCAGACAGAGCATTTCAAATATGTGAAAAGTTTCCCTTAAAGTTTACCCAAACCCAGTCAATCCGAACTGATACTGGTTCTTACTTTGTAAAAGAGAAAACAAGCTCAGTTGTTGATAAACAAGCACTTGAGAAAGCACAGACTGGCAGCGATGCCTTCTGCTAGACTTTCATTCTCCCATCAATGTGCAGCACAGTCAAGAAGCTGTGTCTGTGTCTAAGTAATAACAAAACACCTGTCTATCAAGTGTCTAAGCACTTCTTTTGGGAGACTGAGGATTACATGAACGAGCTAGAGCAGACATGACACCGTTACCAGCATCTCTGATTTGGTACAACAGTCTCGTGACAGTCCAAGGCAAAGGGTATCTATCATTTTTTATGCAAAAAGTTGTGGCCAGGTGATGGCAAAAAATATATAAATCTGCATGTAATTCGTTCTGTTTTGACTTCCCAATTCTATGAGAAGCAAAAGCTTTGCAGGAGGGATGGAGTCCCTTGTGACTTCTGATGTCTTTTGTTAGGCTTGTCCTTATGTCTAGTGCTGGTGGGTGTCATATGCCAGCACTGGCTGACTTAGCTACAGCTGTCAGCCTGGTTACCGGGCTGTGGAGCAGCCAAACGGATTTGCCATGAGGTCCTGCCAAAGTAGGAGAATGTGAGGATACAGCAGGAGACCTCCATTCTGGGAGACAAGTGTCTTTGTATGTTCAGTGGTGGAATATCCTGACATTTATTTAGTGATAAAAATTACCTATGCACTAAAGCTATTAAAAAAAAAAAATTAAATGCACCATGGCCAAGTGTACTTTAGCCCACAGAATTAGCAAATATTAACTTCAATGAGATCGTTTGCTTAATTGCTTTGCTGAACTGTGACTTAATGAAATTCCAGACTGAAAAGCTCAAAAGCAGTAGGCATGCAGAAAATGAAGTTCCAGTTTCAAAAGAAAATTGCCAGCTTTCACATCTCTTCCATACTGGGACAAGCCCAAGACTTTGCTTTTTTTCTTTCAATAATTACACCTCTTCAAGGCACAGAGAAGGTCGGACAACCTCCCACCCCTCAGCAGCCAAATAGTTCAGGTGATCAATCTAAAATATGGAATACCTAGATTCAAATCATCAAAGTTAAAGAAGGTAAAGAAATTTGGGACCATAGAGGCCACTAACCCCTGAGCTGCACCTTGTCTTTAAGCAAAAATACTGCTCTAGACTTTACAAGTTTACCTCAAGCTTTGCACAGTTCTTCAAAACAGCTGTACTTTGATCAGATGGAAAAATTCCCATTGAACCCTTGGGACTCTTTCCAAAAAAAATATCTATTTTGAACAAAGAACCCCAGCCATCATACTCCTCCATGTGCTGGTCTTATATGCTTGGAAAGATGCAAGTTCTGCTGGTAATGCCCCCTCCACCTGCGGTGCATCTTCAGGAGCACCTCCTTACAGAGTGGCCTCTGTGCCCTCCAGCTGAGCATGAGATGCTCTATTAGGTGTACAGTTAACCCCTTCCCACCTCAGGAGGCTTCCTGACTTCCTCTGTCCTGGGTCTGTGCCATCTTAGGAGCCTGAGGCAGGTGAATAACACAAGTCAAGCAGACACCTCAGATAGTTTGACAGAAAAACTATGACTCCTGACTTCAGCACTGGAAAAGGTCCATGTGCTAGCAAGATAACAAAGCTATTAATGAAGTGAAACACCATGATGAGGCAGAAACCCATATGTGGATATGATTCATACATTTGAAAGGTCTAGAGAGTAGAATTTCAGTAGGATGAGCACAGCTTCTACAGTCAGACTAAAGCGAGTAGCATCATTGCCCAAAATGTAAGAAAAAAAAATATTGTTTTTGTTGAGTGATTTTTCAGCCCACTGAACACATGTTCCAGAGTTCCTGCACAGAGGCAAAAATACACCCTGTGTACACACTGCCTTTATGACCCCACTCCTCCTTCCCTCCACACCCCTTAACTCAGAATTTGCTGCAGAGGTAATAGTTTCAAAATTGTTCCACAGAGGTAAACTCCAGTGTGTGTGGTCCTACTTGGGCTTGTGCACCCAGTTGCCGTTCAAGAATGTGCAAAATTATTTCCATGGAAAGAATGAATGCTCCTCTTTCCTGTTTATTTTTCAGTATGTGAATATTTATTTTCTCGTGTCAATAATTACTCTAATGTTTCAGAACACTCCATTTAAAACTGGCTTTCATTCACAGAGAGAGCCATTCACAGAGAGAGACATTTTTTGAATGAAAATGAGGCAATCAATGTTTTTAAAGGATCTTATTTTTCTAGTGAAAATAAGCACTATTTCACAATTTTTCCCCAAAATGCAGGCTAATTTTTCAAGAAGTTTAAAGGAAATATCAATAGTATGTAAATATAATTTTCTGAGTCTTTACATTACACAGTATTTTCAAGACTAATTAATGATCTGGATATCTCAAAATACTTAATTCGAATCTAACAAGAAGGAGATTTAAAAACACTGTTTCCAGTGTTTTTACCAGTGCAGCATCTTTATCATTCTCCTTCCATTTTATCTGAGCTGTGCTGGCATTACAAGACCTAGCAGGGAGGATAAAATTCTTAACACTTTGTGCTTGAAGTCTTTAAAAACAACCTTGCCAGGTGCAGATAAGTAAGATTTACTTCTGTTAGAAACATGATGTAGCATGCATGGGTTAACCTTCACAGTCCAAATCTCTTTTAAAATCTGATGTCACATGCAGATGGAGTCAGGCAGCCACTTAGAGATGAAATGAATACAGATTTGTCCCTCTGTATGACTTGGTGACTGATGGGAGCATTCAGAGCCTATCAACATGACATGCTGGACAACGGTCCTGGACTATTAAGACCAATGACTTGCCCTCTGTAACCCTTGGGGAAACATCAGTATGAACACAGGTGGGCAGAGCACGTCAGCATGGGGTTTCTGGTTTGTTGTGTCACAGGACAGCTCACAACACACTGAACTTCCCTGTTCACCCCCAGCTGGTGTCATTGCTCCTGATGGTAGAAAAGAAACTCTCCATGAGTCAAATGGCAATAAGCAATCAAAATAAATATGACTTGTAACAACAGATCCTGGTAGGACTGTAACCTTATTCACATACACACATGTTCATTCACAGAACTGGGTATTGCAATCGGGAGCAACGCAAACATGAAGAAGACAGAACATAAAGATCTAAACAATACCTTCAGGAATAATGTTGCCTGCTTTGTTGGCTTCATTTGAAACTCAGTCAACAGAGTAGAGCAAGAAAATTAGGTGATGCTCTACTAAAGGATTTCCTCCTTGGAGGAAAGTAGCAGAAGACCAGTAAGGGACCTTGGGAATAGCTTGTGTTGTGGTTGCAGTTCAGCATCCAGACAGGAATCTGGTCCTGTCCTGACAGCTGCACAGAAGCCATTTGATATGTATTTAATGAAAATACTAAACAAACTCCATGATGAAAGTGGGATTTTGGCTTAATCACTCCTCACTGGATGATCCCAAGTGTTCTAACGTGCTGTGGTACTTGGACTTGAGCACTGAGCTTATCAAATATGTTGTGCTTTCTTGTCACCTTATTATAAAGTTTGCAACTAAAGAGAACTTGAAGCAGTTCTAGTTGATATTTTTTGTACTTTCCTCCTACCCATTTGTCAAAATTTAAAGGAAAGGTCCCTCAATTGTTTACAATTGCAGTAATAAGGTGCAGTAGAATGTTACTTATCATGTGTAAAAGACAGATTGTCATGCAAGATTTTTGCAGAGGTACTGTTGAAAATACTGGAGACCCTGAAACAAAGTACATCCCTACAGTAATGCACACCTCTGCACTCATCAGGCTTCTGTAAACAATATTAGCTTTGAATGGCAGCAAAAATTAAAGCAAAAATAAACGCCTACCAAGTCTGTGCTCTCCTCTAGTCAGAACAATTTTCACATTTGTTCAAGTGTAATGCAACTTGCAAGAACACGTCTGTGCAGTGGCAGGTAATCTACCCAGGGGCTGGCAGAATGCTAATGTCTGAATTTTAAACTCTCAAATAAATTCAATAGGACAATTACTTGAGGACAAATAGTTGAGAGTATACTAAGGGGACTAAGTCAACAACTGCTCTCAGTGGTTGAAAAACAGGAGAAAAGAATAAATACATTGGAAAAAAAAGGAGAGAAGAGAAGAGAAGAGAAGAGAAGAGAAGAGAAGAGAAGAGAAG